>NC_143069.1:19986666-20138181 GCF_052426305.1 Pelodiscus sinensis | reverse complement strand
CTGTTTAATAAATTGTGTTTGCCCTGAGCTCTATGTAACGAGCTGTGGTCGGGAAGCATCCGGAGCACAGAGACCACCCCAGGCTGGGGACTCCCTGCCCCTGTGCTAAGTGCCCAGGACAAGACTGGGGGGTCGCGCCTCCAGGGATCCTGGCCCAGCCTTGCTGGGGTTACGAGGGCCTTTCCCCCGCTTACACTGGGAGCAGGGTCAGCCACAGCCCTTGCTGTCCACACAGAGAGTGAAAAGCACCGGAGCCACCAGCGTTCCCCATTCATGAGTGTGTCAGTGTGTATCTGCCCCATGGCCATGGGGGGTGTCGCCTGCCCCTTGTTCCCCCCCTCCCCACCGGACAGAGTTGCCCCAGCTCAGCTGGAGTTTTGGAGGGAAAACAAATCCCCACACCCCATCCGCTGACCCTGACTCGGTGAGGGGGGAACCGTTCCCATCCCCCCTCTCGTCACCCCCTTCCAACAATGTCTGGGGCCCCCGCTGGACCTTCCTTCATCTCCCCCCAAACCTCCGCCCTGCTGCCCCGTCCCATGTCCCCTCAAATCTCCGTCCTTTCTGCCCCATCCTGTCTGCTCTCAAACCCCTTCCCCCATCTCTCAGCACTGTCCTCGGCTCATCTCCCTCCCAACCCTTATTGCCCTGCAGCTCCCGTCCCATTTCTCTCAACCCCCTCTTCTGCCCTACGGCGACCTCTGCTGGCAACACTCAGGAGTCCTGCCTGCCAGGCCCTCGACTCTAACCACTAGTCCCCACTCGCCTCCCAGAGCCAGGATCAGAATCAAACCTTCCTGGCCCCCAGCTTTCTCCTGCTCTCTAGCCAGCGGCAGCACAAACACAGCCCGTGTCCCATCCCTTGCTAGGGACCTGGCCACTCACCCACTGGCCACTTGGGGGCAGGGGATCTGTGGGGCATGAGTAAGTCCCTGGGTCTCTCCTCATTGGTAACCTACTGGGGGCACAGGATCGAATTTATCTTGTTTCCGTTTCCTTTTGAACTTGGTTGATTTAATTCACACACAGAGAAAACACGCTTAGCTCCAGGCATTAAGCCATCATCACCGCTGAACTATGGCATAAGAGGCAGCAAACCCAGGTGCCCCCCATTGCGTCCTCTCCATGCATGGCACCAGGGCCCATGTCACATGGCGGCAGGTTTGCAGGCTAGGAGGGGAGGCTGCAGAATCAAACTTTCCAGCAACTGGAAATGACACAGTGACTGTCCCCCAAATGCCCTTAACTCTGCCCCCTCAGTCACGTGGCTTGTGATGCCATCCTTTGGATCATTTGTAAAAAAAGGGGTGTGTGTAATCTGCAGGAAATAGTCGTCGATTAAAGATGGAAGATGAGACTGCGGCTTCCTAGATCTCGCTCAGATGCACATTAGCCCAGGACACAGAGTACTTTGATGGTGACCAGTTTCCCCCTCCCCAAAACAAACAGGCCAGCTGCGAGCTACGTGACACTTGGCTGCAGGGTTTCCTGATTTGTGCAGGGACCTTTGCTGCTAACTGTGACCGCACTAGATTTCACCTGAAGATCAGAGACAAGGTGTGACGGACGCAGGAAGTGACAAGACATCGACATCTTCCTGTAGCTGCAGCTAGCATCTGAGCTCCTTATATGGGACTGGGTAGAACTGGGCACCGGGGCGTTGGCGGTGGTGCTAAAGGGCCCCTCACAGCCCCATCATGGCATCTGCTATCACCGTCCTCTTCCTCGGTGAGTATCAGAGACAGCTGGGGCACGTGCCTATGGCAGGTGTGTGTGTGGGAGATCCGAGACCAGGGTGTGGGATCCAATCGCTCTGAGTTCTGGTCCCTAATGAGCTGTCTCCTCTCCAGGATGCTGGCTGGCGGAGCAATTCAGGGTGTTGGGACATGAGTATCTCTGTTTGGGACAGGTGGGGACAGAGAAGAGCTGTTGATACCTGAATGTTCACCCCAAAGATGAGTTCCACCTCCTTGTTTTGACACTGGGGGGCTTAGATCAGAATCCGGACGGGTCCTCAGGGCAGTTGGGGGGTGACTGCGGATCGACACTGGGGGCCTTAGATCTGAATCAGGCCCTACTCCCAGGGCAGTTGGGGGTGACTCCAGATTGTTCTAAGGGGGGCAGAGATCAGTCCCCAGCCCGCAGGGCCCCCGTGGGTGCAGAGAGGTGTCTGTGAGCCCCGGCGCTGTCCCTGGGGGTGGGTGCTAACACACGGGGAGGAGTTTGTGCCTCCCCAGCTCACTCCTGTCTGTGTGTAAATGCAGAGCTCCCTGCGCCCGGACCCTCCATCTCCATCAGCCCCGGCGGGGTGGTTGCCATGGGGGAAGCCATCACCATCCGCTGTCAGTGTTGGTGCCGGGGCAGGAGGCTGTGGCTGTATAAAGGTGCAGTCAGAATCCGGGATACCAGCCCAATTCTCCAGTTTCTCAAGATCTGTTTGAATTGTAATCCCATTCTACAATGTGTTTGCAACCCATCCCAGTTTGGAGTAATCTACAAAATGTAGAAGCCGTTGTTCACTCACTTTATACTAATTTCATCTAGACCACATTTCCCCAGTCTTCCGGTGTGAATGCCATGAGGGACAATGCCAAAAGCCAGACGAAAATCAACATATATCAGATCATGGTGCTATGTGAAGTGACAGAAAAGGTTGCAACTCAAGTGCTGTGTAGCTCTTCAGAGAGGGATGTCTGTGCAGGGGAACCAGTGAGGAGCTGAGACCAGAGGACCAAACAACCACAGAGCAACCTTCTCACCTTTCCCAGAGGGGGCATCATGTGGACGATAAACTTGGGCAGCCAGCGTGCTGTGTGTTCTCCAGCAGAGTCCTGCACGGATGGAAGCTGCAACTGTCTGGGGTGAAGGGCTTTTAAAAAAAGGAAATAACTGAACGCAAAAAGCCTCTTGCAGTGCATGACAAGGCCGTTTTATTCGTTCTAGTACACTCTTGAGCTATGCTACATATTCCTGAGAGCCATTGGTTGGTGTATTACCTATTTCCTAGAGCTGGCTGGAATTTTTCCAGCGCAATGCTTTTCCACTGGAAAATGCAGTTTCATCAAAATTGAAACACCTCAAAGAAACTTGTCAATTTTCACAAAAATCTGGGTAATGAAAAAAAAAAGGTAAATGAGTTGTTGCCATCAGATTGAAAGGGAACCTCTCGATTTTCCTTTTTAAAGTGACTTTCCGTCTAATGTTTTAATGTTGCATTCCAGAATATAAAACTGCTGTCCACTGTTGGCTGCGTATGGAGAGACTGAAGGATTAACAATGATTGACCAAGCCTGCTCCAAAAGTTCTTTCAAATGTTGTTTAATCATAATTAAAATACAATTATATACAATTTGCAAGGTTGGAAGTGGGGACGCAGCTGCTGCCTCCTCAGCTCCTGGTGCGCTCACTGGCTGTCTTCCTGCTGCAAGGGAAGCAGAATCTGTCAGACAAAGATCCATCCCCAGGGAGTCAGGGGGACTGGGCCCCCCCCAGCATTTCCACCCTCCTGCCCCCAGTGCTGAGACTTGTTCTGCTCCCTGCTCACCCCCCTGTCAGGCCAGCAGCCCGTAGGGTGAGCTCCTGACCCCCCTCCCAGGGCTCTTGACACCTCTCCCCCCTCCCATCTCCCAGGACCAGCCCAGCCTTGCTGGGGCACCGCAGGGGGGAGTGGGCAGCGAGCAGAGCCGTCTCCAAAAAGGAGTTTTCCTGCTCCTGGGAGAAGAGCTGCCCAAAGACCTGAAATCAAGAGGACACGAGGCTTCAGTTAATGGCCCAGAGCCTGGCCCCAACTCCTGAGGCTAAAACAGCTTCCTCCTTCCCCAAACTCCCTTCCAGACCCTGCACCTGGACGCTCTCCTGACCTGCACCCCAACCCCTGCCCCAGGTCACACCTTCCTCCTGCCCCCAAGATCCTCCCAGACCTCACCCCCCTTCACAGACAGAGCAGCCCTAGACCACTGGCCAACATCAGAAAGCGTTACCTCCCCCCCCCCGCCCTGTCTCCCCTTCTACGGGAGATCCAGGGCTCCGTGCGTCACTGCCCCTAGGAAGAGCCGCCCCCTTGAAACGCCGGGACAGCGTCACAAAGGGGCAGCCCACCCCTGAGCCCTGCCCTGCCCTGGCAGCGCGTCCTTACCTCTCCCACCCTGACTGTGTTGCTGTGAGCCAGGACCCACCTCTCCTTATACCAGTGCCTGCACCACAGGTCCTCTGCCTGGTGGATGTTGAGGCCTGGAAGAGACACAACAGGGTCATTCTGCTGGCAGGTCTGAGCCCTTCCCCTCCCACGGGC
Organism: Pelodiscus sinensis; assembly: GCF_052426305.1. Classification (NCBI taxonomy): domain Eukaryota; kingdom Metazoa; phylum Chordata; order Testudines; family Trionychidae; genus Pelodiscus; species Pelodiscus sinensis. Next base: position 20,133,890 of record NC_143069.1, on the reverse strand, counting down.
CCCTGCAGGCATCCCGGGGAAAATGGAGGGGCACAGGGGGCAGAAGGACGGGAACACAGAGGGACGCATCCCCCCTTGGGCCAGTCTGGGGGAAAAGGCCTGGGACCCCTCCCCCCGCCGCTGGCACCCTCAGGGTGTCCCTGGGGCCCAGGTCCCGGCTGGGTTCCTTACTCCTGTGATGCAGGAGGAGTTGGTAGAGGCGGTGCACCCCCTCCCGGGCCAGCCGGCTGACGTCCTCGGAAGGGTCCGAAATGAAAAGGCCCAGCTGGGCCACGTGGTGACCCATCCTTGGCCAGTCGGCTGAGTTCGGAGGGGAGAGAAGATGGGGGGGGGTCCCTGAGCATCCTGGGGCTGCACGTCCCATGCAAATGGCTGCCGAGGCGGTTTTAAGCTAAGTGGACGGACAGAGACAGCTCCTGGGGCAGGGGCGGGGGCGGGGGCTTGGGCGGGGCCGGTCTTGTGAGGAGACAACCCTGAGCAATGGCCCCGACTGAAGGGTCACTCCGGAGGATGGAACAAGGGGATCCACTAACGGCCACTCCCCAGTCTGGGGCCCAGGTGCAGTCACACAAGAGCCCCCCTGAAAGGCCCAGGGTCACCCCTCCCCGGGGAAAGGAGAACGCGGCTCAGTCCCGGCCCATTCCCGGCCTGCCTCTGCCTCCTATCAAAGAAAGCTATCAGATTGATTTGACATGATTTGTTCTTTACAAATCCATGCTGGCTGTTCCCTATCACCTTGCCACCTTCCAAGTGTCTACAGATGATTTCCTTAATTACTTGCTCCACTATCTTCCATGGCACAGAAGTTAAGCTAACTGGTCTGTAGTTTCCTGGGTTGTTCTTATTTCCCTTTTTATAAATGGACACTAGATTTGCCCGTTTCCAGTCTTCTGGAATCTCTCCTGTCTCCCATGATTTTCCAAAGATGATAGCTAGAGGCTCAGCTCTATCAGCTCCTTGAGTATTCTAGGATGCATTTCATCAGGCCCTGGTGACTTGCAGTCAACTAACTTTTCTAGGTGATTTTTAACTTGTTCTTTTTTTATTTTATCTTCTAAATACCTTCCCACTAGCATTCACTATGTTAGGCATTCCTTCAGACTTCTCAGTGAAGACCGAAACAAAGCAGTCATTAAGCATCTCTGCCATTCCTGTTATGTTTCTCCTCACTGACCAGTGGGCCTACCCTGTCCTTAGGCTTCCTCTTCATCCTAATGTATTTATAAAAAGTCATCTTGTTTCCCTTTATTCCCGTAGCTAGTTTGAGCTCATTTTGTGCCTTTGCCTTTCTAATCTTGCCCTTGCATTCCTGTGTTGTTTGCCTATATTCATCCTTTGTAATTTGTCCTACTTTCCATTTTTATATGACTCCTTTTTTATTTTTAGATCATGCAAGATCTCGTGGTTAAGCCAAGGTGGTCTCATTCTACAGGGAATAACACCTTTTGTCAACAGAGTTCTGTCAATAAAAGGCGTTATTGCAGCCTGCTTTGTCAACAGAACTGTAAGTAGTCTGGATGCTCTTTGTTGACAGAAGCTTTGTCCACAGTATCTGTTGGCAAAACTTCTGTCGACAAAAGCCTGTAGTCTAGACATACCCCCAGTGTCCTGTAGTTACTCTTGATCCGCTCAGTGTCACACCTCTCAGTATCATTTGTGCCCACATGGATGAGTAGCATGGGGTAGTAGTCAGAGGGCCGGATAATCCTCGACAATGCCTCCGTAAAATCTTGGATACGGCCCCCGGCAGACAGCATACCTCCTGGGATGAAATGTCAGGGCGACAGATGGGCACCTCCGTCCCCCTTAGAAGAGAGTCTCCGACCACCGCTACCCTTCATTTACATGCAGCCCAGCTGAGGAGCACAGTGCCCATAGCCGGGAATAGGTGTTGCCACTGGTGATGCATATCCACACATACCTCAGTGCACATAACAATATTTATGGCGCACACAAATGAAAATAATTAGAGGGAACATTGCTTAGAGGTGTAAAAAATCACCCCGTGCGCTCAGTGTTTTAATGCTGAATGTATAGACAAAGACTTGACTTCTATTCTTGGCTCTGTCCTGCTGGGTGACTTCAGGACACTCCCATTCCCACCTTCCCGTGCCTCAGTTTCCCCACCTGTTTCCCTGATACAGCACTTTGAGCTCTATGTATGAGTTCAGTGTAGTTCATGTTAAACCTTCCAGCGAGGCCAGGACTACATCTAACATGGTAGCTTTCGCTGAGTCCTGTAACTACACGTGTTTGATTCTCAGGCTTCCGGCGCTAAATAAAGATGTGGGTGGTGGTGGGGTATGTAGAGGACAGGAAATGAAGAACAGTGACGATCAGACACGAGGAGAGGACGGGGCAGAGCAGAAGGGCCGCGGCATCTCTGCTCCCTCACCGTATGCCCTGACGAGGATCAGAGCAGCGACAGCATCTGGGTTCCCAGCCCAGCCCTGAGGGGCTGGCAGAGACTCTGCACGGGGAGGGGGGCTTTCTGCTGTGAGCCCAGAGGGGCAGCGGGGGGCAGGTCGGAGCAGACAGCGCCTGCAGATTGTCCCTTCCTGGTCTCGTCAGAAGCCGACGTCGTTTGGCCATTTCCACCCTCTCGGTTCCTGCCGCAGCCCCGATGCTCCTGTCTCTGTTCCTCTTGCTGCTCGGTGAGTGTGTGAGAGCCTGGGCTAACTCGCAGGGGGTGGGAGAAAATGGAACCAAGGAAGCCCAGGGAGTCGGCAAATCCCCTCTAGCAGCAGAGGGCCCTGCCCTGCCCCCGCTGCACTTTGCCAGCAGCCTTTGAAACGGGGCCAGAGCCGGGCTCAGGATCCAGGATCGGCCTCCCCAAGGCCTCAGGCTGGGGAAATCCCCCCCCCCCCCCGGTGCCTGCTCCCTGCCCCCTCGTTACACAGCCCAGGGGCCCATCGGCCCAGCTGCCCCGCGGTGCCCTGGGAGCTCATGGCCAGTTACTGTCCCCGGGGCCTAAATCCTTCCCCGGGTCCCTGCTTCCCCACCCAGGCCCCAGGCTGCAGGGCGGCGGCGTTCCCTGGGGAGCTGGGACCTGGCACTCAGCTGGATCCCACCCCTGGGGTGTCCCTGGGCCCAGCTCCCCACGCCAGGCCCATGGGGTCAGGCCGGGCTGGGCTCAGATGCTTCTGGGGTGTCAGCGCAGCCTGGAGGCAGAGAGCAGGGAGGCTGTTGCCATTGGAGGGGGAGGGTGGTCAACTCTGTTCCCCACTCTGGCATTCTGTGTGCAGAAGGTACAGACCTGCCAGAGACCTTAAAGACCTTGCCTTAACAGCATTCCGCTTAAAAATAAAAACCAGCTTCCTTGAGGTCACAGATCCCTTCACCTTGGGAGGTAGCTGCCTCTGCCAAGTGAATAAAAAACCCACCTTTCTTCTTAGGCTTTGAGTTCTTCCAAGGGGGTATCCCCAAACTCTTTTCCGCCAAGAGAGCTTGGAAAAGAAAAACAGAAAACAAATTGTAATCTCTGCTAGATGACCTCTCAGTCTAGGCTTGCGTACACAGACCTCCTGCTGCTTTCTAGGATACAAGAATCATAGCGTCGCCTTAAAAAAGTTGTTTTTATTAACAAAACTAAAAGAGGGTATGTCTACACTACAATGTTAGTTTGAACTAACGGACGTTAGTTCGAACTAACATTCATAGCCACTACACTAGCGCTCCGCTAGTTCGAATTTGAATCGACCTAGCGGAGCGAATAGTTCGAACTAGGAAAACCTCATTTTACGAGGATTAAGCCTAGTTCGAACTTACTAGTTCTAATTAAGGGGTGTGTAGCCCCTTAATTCGAACTAGTGGGAGGCTAGCTCTCCCCAGGTTTCCCTGGTGGCCACTCTAGCCAACACCAGGGAAACTCTATGCCCCCCTCCCGGCCCCGGACCCCACCCACCCGATGCCCCCCAGCCCACCCCCTCTTCCCGGGACCAGGCTGGCGGCTCCCGGGAGCTTGCCCAGGACCGCAAGAGGCGGGCACCTTCCTGGGCTAGTGCGGACATCGTGGACCTCGTCCACGATCTCCGCACTAGGCACCGGAAAGTGGCCGTCTAGGGCAGGAGAGCTGCCAGCCTGGCCACCCAGGAACAGGTGTGCATGAAAATCAAGGGGGTCCACTGAGACCCCCCGACCCTGAGCCCTGAGCTTACAATGGCCGTCCTGGGTCAGACCAAAGGTCCATCTAGCCCAGTAGCATGTCTGCCGACAGCGGCCAACACTAGGGACCCTGGAGGGGATGGACCGAAGCCAGTGACCAAGCCATTTGTCTCGTGCCATCCCTCTCCAGCCTTCCACAAACTTTGGGCAGGGACACCACTCCTACCCCCTGGCTAAGACTACTCCATGGACCCAACCTCCATGACTTGATCTCCCTTCCCTTTAAACTCTGTTCTAGTTGTAGCCTTCACAGCCTCCTGCAGCAAGGAGTTCCACAGGTTAACTCTTTGCTTTGGCAACAACAACAACAACAACAACTTTCTCTTACTAGTTTCAAGCCTGCTACCCATTCCTTTCCTTTGGTGTCCTCTAGTCCTTCTTTATGGGAACTCATGAAGAACTTTTCTGAATGCACCCTCTCCACCCAACCCCTGCTTTTAGAGACCTCTATCCTGTCCCCCCTCCGTCTCCTCTTGTCTAAGCTGAACAGTCCCAGTCTCTGTAGCCTCTCTTCATCTGGGACCTGTTCCCAACCCCTGATCATGTTAGTTGCCCTCCCCTCTCCCAGCCTTTCTCTTCCCCTCTCCCACCTCCTTTTCCCAGTCTCCCCCACTTTTGTTCAATAAAGACAGAGTCAATGTTGGAAGAAACGTTATCTTTATTTTGTACATCAATAAGAAGGGGGGCTAGGGAAGAAGGTGAGGGAGGAATGGGGTACGAGCCCCCGAGGGGGAGGACTGGGCTGGCTCTGCGGGCTTCTGGGGGTGGAAGCTCTCCTGCAGCTCCCCGATTGCCCCCTCTCTCCAGATGGCAGCCTGTGGCAAGTGCAGCCGGGCTGATGGCCGAGTGGTGTGATGTGCCCAGTGTGGGTACTCCGGGCAATTCAAGCCAGGACTGGTTTTCAAGCAGGGCACCCCTTAGAACTGTCTGTCCGGGGTGGGGGTCGGGACCCTTTAAGCGCAGCCCTCGGCTAGCCTGAGACAGCATCTCTACGCTCTAAGTCCTCTTCTGATGCCCTGCCGGGACTGCTTCCGGCCATCCTTAAGCCCTGTTCAGAGTCCACTCAATGTGGACTTGCTAGTTCGAATTAGCAAAACGCTAATTCGAACTAGTTTTTAGTTCTAGACGCGTTAGTTCGAATTAGCTTAGTTCGAATTAACTAATTCGAACTAAGTTAGTTCGAACTAGCGTTGTAGTGTAGACATACCCAGATATACTAATAAAGACTACTTGATTGCTAGATGTTACAGAGCAACTGAGAAAAACAAAATATAACATAGAGAATAATAATATCTCTGGGTGCAGCTTAGATATAGCGTGTGTGTGTGTGTGTGTGTGTGTGTGTGTGTGTGTGTGTCAGGGGGAGGGGGAGGAGGGAGGCACATGGGCTTAGCACAGAGTTTAACCAAACAACAAAACAAAGAAAAATAACCTAATCGCAACTGAATATACATTTTTCAATCTACTCATGATCTGTGGTGATCCATACTTTGAAGCCCAGTCCATTTCCATGCCCAGTACTCTTTGTAGGTTCAATTCATCTTGCTTCCCCCAGCTCCTACCTTAGGGTATGTCTACACTGCAAGGCTATTTTGGGATACTGGAGAGAGCCCAAAACAGCTACCCTGTGTCTACACAAGCTGCCAGTCATTTCAAAATATTTTTTTAAATAACGGGCGCGCTATTTTGCCATCTTGGTAAACCTCATTGCACGAGGGATCAGGGATGGCTCAAAATAGCACTTCATTTAAAAAAATTTGGCACCATGTAGGTGCGCCAAATTTCAAAATAAGCTATTTCAAAATAACATTGAAATAAGAAATGCATTTCTTATTTCTAGTTTAGGGTGTAGTGTGGACGCAGCCTTAAACTCACACAAAGAGATCAGCAGGCAGGTAGATCTATTCAATTCAAATTTCAACACCCTCTGTTGTTGGCTCTTCTGGCTCCCTGCCAACACCCCCATAGCTATCTGACTTTCACCCTTTAGTCACCAAATGCTGGCCAGAACTCCTCCTATTCACCACAGGGTGTTATCAGCATCTGGCTCCAGAGTTCCCTGTTACTGACAGGCCAGAGACACTGAGATGGGTTCGAGGCTGGGCTCCAGTTATGAGTTCACCCAGAATTCAGGGGTTCTGGGTCTTGGGGTCAGACTCATTATAGGGCTGGGCCCAAGTCACTTCAGCTCTTTTCAGGAGGGAACCTGGGGGTCAGGGCTCTGCACGGTGCCTGGCACAGCCTCATGGAACAGGCAGGGGTGCTCCTGGTGGGACAGGCAGGGCATAAAATGGAGCCTGTAATCAGTGTGGGGAACAGAGGCCCCAGAAGCTGTCCCTGGTATCTCACCGCAGGGGAGATTCCAGACTGGCACTGACCCCACGTCCCCTTTCTGTTCCCAGCACTGAGCCGCAGCAGCCAGGAGATCTGCTCAGCTCCCGGTGAGTCCAGTCTGTCTGTCCTCAATGCACCCAGGGCCTTTACCTCTCCCCCACCGGGCACTCCAGCCACCACCCCTTTGGCTGCTCGCTGCTGAATGCGGTGCCAACAGCAATGGGTTGGGAAGAGGGGCAGGCCTGGGTGAGGGCCTGAGCAGGGTGCAGATGCCTCCCAACTGACCTCTCCCTGCCCTGCTGCCTCCCAGCTCTGACCCAAGGATTTACCTTCCCTCAGCACCAGCTCCCAGCCCTTGGCCTCACTCCCAGCCGTCCTGCCCCAGCTGCATCCGTCAGTGACCTCAGCAGGGCCTGCTCTAGCACAGTGCACAGCACCAGGCATTGGCACCCAGCCCGACCAAGCCCTGAGGCCTGTACACAGCCCATTAGCCCCTGGGATAAAGCCTCCGGTCAGGTCAGAGCCTCCATCTGAGACACGGCCCAGACCCTCTTCTACTTACCTCCTGCCCCACTAACAGCACCAGGCACCAGCAACACCCCACTGACAGCTCTGCCCCCTTCCCCTCCCCAGGTGCTCTCCCTGCCCCCACCCTCTACCTGAACCAGACATTGGCCCGGCCAGGGGACTCCGTGCAGGTCAGGTGCTTCATGTCCTCCTGGCACCTGGCCACCCGCATCGTCTTCTGCAAGGACGGGGAGGAGGTTTCAGTCCAGACGGGCTCAAAGGAGAAGGCCACCTACGACTATGAGCATGTGGTGTCCGGGGGCAGTTCTGGGAATTTCTCCTGCGGGTACGAGATCAAGGACAGCGACAATCAGGTGACGAGATCCCAGCTCAGCCACACACAACACATCAGTGTAATTGGTAAGGTGTGAGCTGTGCGTCCGTGCGTGTCTGTGGGTGACATATCCTATTGTAGCCCTGCCCAGCAGAAACTCAGCATCCTGGGAATGGGGTTAATGACAGTGTGAGAACAGCAATTAAATGACACCCCCCTCCCCATCCAAACTGACATTCATCAATTTCCAAAATCTGAAACAAAATATCTCATAAAACGTCTTTGTGCAAAGTGTGTCCCAGGCAACCCCCCCCCCCTTCCTGTGTGTTTCACCCCATCCCATGTTTCACCCTCACCCCTTCCTGTGTGTTTCACCCTGTCCCGTATTTCACCCTCACCCCTGCTGTGTGTTTCACCCCGTCCCATGTTTCACACAGCTCAGCTCGGCTGGCCCAGCCCTGGCACCAGGGTGACGGGATCATCATAGAAATGTCAGGCTGGAAGGGACCTTGAGATGCCGCCAAGGCCTGCAGGACAGAGTGAACCTAGACCAGCCCTGACACGGGGCTTGTGCAGCCTGTTACTAAGCTCTGACAACAGGGACTCCAGACCCTGCCCTGGAGGCCGGTTCCAGAGCTTCTCCTCCCTGCTACTGAACCGAACCCTCCCTTGCTGCAGATTAGCCCCATCGCCTCTAGCCCTGCCCTCCGTGGGCCCTTAGAACCACTGATCCCGGCCCCTGTGTAACAGCCCTGAGCAGATTTAGAGACTGTTACCATGTTCCCCGGCTTCTTCTCTCAAGACTAAACCTGCTAAGGATGTAAAATCCTGTTTAATTAGTTAACTGCTGAAACATTAAGTTTAACCAGTTAACGAAGGCCGGGCTGCAGCACCTCCCTCCCCTTTCTCTCCATGGCTGGCTTGGAGCGGCCCCCACACCATGGGCTGCTTCTGATGCTGCACTGGGCTGTCAGCTGACACCTCCCCTGTCTTACACACACTCCCATTGCTGACTCAGATCCAATTTGTGACTCACCCTGAGCCCAGCAGCCCTACCCCCAGCCAGTGGCTGCCAGTGGCTAGGTGTGCTAGAGCAGCGTAGGGGCCTGGACTGGGCCTGCTCTGATCTCTGCTGTGTTTATTGCCTAGAGGGGATGGACCCAGCGGTGGGGATGCTGGGAGATCTTCTCTCCCCCTCCCACCTCTGGTAAATGCTTCTGGAGCATTTTTCCTTCTGGGTCCTTATGTAGGGAAAGGTGGGTCCTCAGCTGATAACCCCCCAGTCTGAGTGTAATTGCCATGACAATGGCTCTTGTGTGTTTATTGCCCAGGTGATGGCTCCAGCAGAGGCAGTGACGTTGGTTCATTCCCCCCAGGTAAATGCTTCTGAAGTGTTTCTGTGTTGTGGGGTCTTTATTTAGGGCAAAGTAGGTCCTGGCCTGGGCAGCCCGAGTCTTAGTGTGATCACCATGACGATGGATGTAGGAAATACGCCACATGTAACAGGGTGACGGGATCTTCCAACACAGAACATTCTCCCTGCCCCTTTCCTAGACTTTATCCAGCATGGCTGAGCCAGGCAACATCTTCACAGGGAAGGAAAATGGCTCTTCTAGAGGGGGAATCTAAATTCATGGGATGGGCAAGTTTCCTCTGGAGTTCCCTGCCCCCTCTGCTAACCCAGCAGCCAGTGAGTTATTGCCCCTCTCTGCATTCACTGGGTGGGGGGTTGCTCTGGCAGGAGGCACCAGACGCATCATCCCACCTGGGCTCCCAGGTTCTGTCTCTGTGTCATTAGCTAGTTATGCTCTGTGCTCCATGCCTGGCCCAGAGTGTCACACCCGGCGTGTGGGCAAACCCCTCTGCCAGGAACCTCAGCCCAGCACCAGTGTCTGGTTCCCAGGGAGCAACCGAGCCCCAGGAACTGAACTGATCAGAGCCCAAACCTGGCTGTTTGCCCCAACTCCCTGCAAAGTGTCCACATCAGCAAACAAATTCTGACCTTCCTCGATTGTATTTTCATCCTGAATCAGGGGAAATAGTCAAACATTCAGATTTTTCCATGGAACAGAAATTTAGCAACACTGAAGTGACCTCGTTGAAAAGTTTTTATTTTGAAGAAACAGCGTTTTCCACAGAAAACTGCTCCGCTGGGTATGTAGCGCCGACAGGTGGAACCAAACCTGAGAGCGCTGGAGCTTAGTGCATGAGACTCTACAGCAGGGTGGGGGAACCTTTTTTGGGTTGCAGCCACTGACCCGCAGGAAAATCAGTTGGGGGCCACACACAAGTGGCAAGCAAAAAAAAAAAAACATTCCTCATAGATTCATAGAATTTAAGATCAGAAGGGACCATTTTGATCATCTAGTCTGACCCCTGCACAGTGCAGGCCACAGACTCTCACCCACCCACTGCTAGAATAATCCTCTCACCTATATCTCAGATATTGAAGTCCTTGAAACGATGGTTCAAAGACCCCAAAATGAAGAGAATCCTCCAGCAAGTGATCCATGCCCCATGCTACAGAGGAGGGCAAAAAACCTCCAGGGCCTCTGCCAATCTACCCTGGAGGAAAATTCCTTCCTGACCCCAAATATGGCGATCAGCTGAACCCGGAGCATGTGGGCAAGACTCACCAGCCAGACACCCAGACAAAAGTTCCTGGCCCCCAAATGAGGAGACAGACACTGCCCATTTACTCTTCATACTCCAGAGTCTGGGGGAAGGAGCAGCCTAGTAGATTTTGTGTGCTCCTAGTAGGGGCTGTGGGGTGGGTCAGTGTGGAGCCTGAGCCTTGGGGCCAGATTCAATCAAACCAGTAGCTGGATGCGGCCCCCGGGTCTGAGGTTCCCCACCCCAGCTCTACAGCTTGAGCTAAAAGTCAGTTGTGGAGCAGACTCATGGTATCTCTGTAAGTGTCTAAGTGCCACTATATGGGATAGGGACCCACACCCAGTAGGTGGCTTTCAGGTAGATCAGCCCCACACATGTGTCTGCTGGATGCCCAGGAAGCTCTCAAGTATGAGCTCAAGTCCAGCCCTATCCAGGACAGCACTTAGGCTGTGTCCAGACTTAAGGGTTTTTTCGGGAAAAGTAGCCTTTTCCCGAAAAAACTTCCCCTGCGTCCAGACTCAAGCCGCGTTCTTTCGAAATTATTTCGAAAGAACGCGGCTTTTCTTTCGATGGCGGTAAACCTCATTTCACGAGGAAGAACGCCTTCTTTCAAAAGTTCCTCTTTCGAAAGATGGCGTTCTTCAATGTAAATAGGGCTTCCTTGAAAGAGAGCATCCAGACTCGCTGGGTGCTCTCTTTCGAAAAAGCGAATTGCTCTTTCGAAAGATCCGCCTGCAGTCTAGACGCGATCTTTCGAAAGAGGCTCTTTCGAAAGATGCTTTCGAAAGAGCCTCTTTCGAAAGAAGCCTGCAGTCTAGACATAGCCCTAGGTATGTGCTTCATTTTAAGCACCTGTGGAAAGTTATTTGTGCTGCGCTGAATTGTGATGCTTCCTGGAAGCAGGGCAGTTCCCACAGGAATGTTTCCTGCTTGAGGAACTTGCCCTGGCGGGATGGTAGAACCAGATTTATTTCTAGAAAAAATTATGAACAAAACGTGCCATGGATAATGTCACTGTTTTGATGGGGGAAAAAAATCATGAAACTGAACAAACGTTTTCCTTTGGTCTTACTTTGACTTAGCAGTTTCCTTGTTCAGAACATGACCTAAAATGTCAGCTGGATACACAGAGGGTTTGGCTTTGTTTCCTTTCCAAGCGACGTTTGTCTTCTGTTTCTGCATTTGGAAATCTAAAATGGAACAAGCCTGTTGGTTCTAAACCAAGCAAAACGGTGTCTTCCGTATCCAAATTATTGTAGGAAAGACTAAGAAGGTCCTAGCACGTGAATTGCTTGGGGGAAAATTTTGTTTTCCTGTAATCGATGTTTGGATAAAAACAAACTTTGGGAAGAAAAATTGGTTGAAAATCTTCAGTGAACTTTTACTCCCAAAGAACAGCAGATAATGTTGACCTGCAGGTAACCGTGAGGTGAGCTTCCAGGTATACTCATGGAAACGTCAGGGGTCACTTACCACAGGACTCTGCCAGGTCCAGCCGGTGGGAACTGGCTGGTGGCTGCTTGGAGGGGCCATTCACAGCGAGGTTCTTTCCTAGGGCTGGATCTAAAGCTCCTGTTGGGAATTGCAGTCCCTGCTGTCCTGGTGCTGGCTGTGGCGCTTTGTTTGCTGAGGAAGAAAGGTGGGTATGAGAGTGAGGCCGAGCCGTGTTAGCAAATGTACAGTCAGACATGGCAGAGACACCCCTGAGATCCCCTGTCCCCAGTGTGCCTGGGATGGGGGGAGAGAGATGAGATAGACCCAGTGAAATGATCTTTGGTTTGGGGAGGCTGGGTGGATGCACAGATCAAAGAGACGATGAAAGAGATTGTCCTTGTGATTAGTAATTTGTGTTGCAGTAGCACCCTGGAGCCCCAATCAGGGGTGAGAGCCCCACTGTGCTAGGTGCTGTACAATATTTATTAGGTACGTTACTGTCGTGCCCGGGAGCCCCAGTCTGGAATCAGGACCCCCTGTATCCAGAGTTGCACAGATCAGCAATGAAGGGGAGAGTCTCTGCCCCATAGATGGTCACAAACTACGACTCAGCCAGGTGGATGGACTATCAACACGCAGGTCACTAAGGCTTTCCTGCATCAGACCCTAACAACTCTGTGCACAGCTCTGCCCTGCAGCCTTTCCTCACAGGGCCCCCTCGTGTCCAAACACAGGTGCCTGGCTTGGCATTTGCTGAGCTAAGGTGTCTTTATTGGCAGCCAAGCTTTTAAACAGTTCAGGTGTGGATGGGTGATCTGGAGGAGATGCTCTTGTTTCCAGGACCTGGTACACAATTCATTCTACCCCTGCTGGCTCCTCTCTTCGGGTATGTCTACACTACAGCGCTAGTTCGAACTAAGCTAATTCGAACTAACGCGTCTAGAACTAAAAACTAGTTTTGCTAATTCGAACTAGCATGTCCACATTGAGTGGACTCTGAACAGGGCTTAAGGATAGCCGGAAGCAGTGCCAGCAGGGCATCAGAGGAGGACTTAGAGCGTGGAGATGCAGTCTCAGGCTAGCCGAGGGCTGCGCTTAAAGGGTCCCGACCCTCACCCCGGACAGACAGTTCTAAGGGGTGCCCCGCTTGAAAACCAGTCCTGGCTTGGAGTGCCCGGAGTACCCACACTGGGCACATCACACCACTCAGCCATCAGCCCGGCTGCACTTGCCGCAGGCTGCCATCTGGGGAGAGCGGGCAATCGGGGGGCTGCAGGAGAGCTTCCACCCCCAGAAGCCTGCAGAGCCAGCCCAGTCCTCCCCATCGGGGGCTTGTACCCCATTCCTCCCTCACCTCCTTCCACTTACCCTTCCCTAGCCCCCCTTCTTATTGATGTACAAAATAAAGATAACGTTTCTTCCAACATTGACTCTGTCTTTATTGAACAAAACTGGGGGAGACTGGGAAAAGGAGGTGGGAGAGGGGAAGATTAAGGCTGGGAGAGGGGAGGGCAACTAACATGATCAGGGGTTGGGAACAGGTCCCAGATGAAGAGAGGCTACAGAGACTGGGACTGTTCAGCTTAGAAAAGAGGAGACGGAGGGGGGACAGGATAGAGGTCTCTAAAAGCAGGGGTTTGGGTGGAGAGGGTGCATTCAGAAAAGTTCTTCATGAGTTCCCATAAAGAAGGACTAGAGGACACCAAAGGAAAGGACTGGGTAGCAGGCTTGAAACTAGTAAGAGAAAGTTGTTCTTCTTGACAAAGCAAATAGTTAACCGGTGGAACTCCTTGCTGCAGGAGGCTGTGAAGGCTACAACTAGAACAGAGTTTAAAGGGAAGTGAGATCAAGTCATGGAGGTTGGGTCCATGGAGTAGTCTTAGCCAGGGGGTAGGAGTGGTGTCCCTGCCCAAAGTTTGTGCAAGGCTGGAGAGGGATGGCATGAGACAAATGGCTTGGTCACTGTCTTTGGTCCATCCCCTCCACGGTCCCTAGGGTTGGCCGCTGTCGGCAGACAGGCTACTGGGCTAGATGGACCTTTGGTCTGACCCAGGATGGCCATTGTAAGCTCAGGGCTCAGGGTCGGGGGTCTCAGTGGACCCCCTTGATTTTCATGCAAACCTGCTCCTGGGTGGCCAGGCTGGCAGCTCTCCTGCCCTAGATGGCCACTTTCCTGTGCCTAGTGCGGAGATCGTGGACGAGGTCCACGATGTCCGCACTAGCCCAGGAATGTACCCGCCTCTTGCGGTCCCGGGCAAGCTTCCGGGAGCCGCCAGCCTGGTCCCGGGAAGAGGGGGTGGGCTGGGGGACATCGGGTGGGTGGCTCTGTGCCGTGCCAGGTGCAGGGTCTGCTGGCTGGGTGCTGGCAGGCTTGCACCTGGCACGGGCACCGTAGCCAGCCTGTGCCCCTTTAAGGGGTCCGGGGCCGGGAGGGGGGCATAGAGTTTCCCTGGTGTTGGCCAGAGTGGCCACCAGGGAAACTTGGGGAGGGCTAGCCTCCCACTCGTTCGAATTAAGGGGCTACACAGCCCTTAATTCGAACTAGTAAGTTCGAACTAGGCTTAAGCCTCGTAAAATGAGGTTTTCCTAGTTCGAACTAAGCGCTCCGCTAGTTCGATTCAAATTCGAACTAGCGGAGCGCTAGTGTAGCGGCTATGAATGTTAGTTCGAACTAACGCCCGTTAGTTCGAACTAACATTGTAGTGTAGACATACCCTTCCATCCTTAGCCAAAGAGGAACAAGCCAGTTAGCCCAGGGAAATAAAAGAAAGGGAGAGCGGTGACGGAAAACCCTGTGTCTGTCATTTTTTCAAATGATCTATCTTGCCTAAAAGCCTGTCAGGGATTGGGCTCTGTTGCAGGAGGTGCTGGCGAAACACTCCGTGGATTTGGGTGCTACAATTCCTGAGTGTCGTCCGCCTTCCTGCCCCCTCCCCCCACCGAAGCGCTTTGGAAGGCTCACAAAGGACAGAGACCTGCCTTTTGAAAATCCGACTCCCCACCGGTGTCTCAAGACAGGCGGCTCTCTCTCGCCAAAAACGGAGGCAGCAGCGTGGGGTGACAGGCAGCCAGGTCGCAAGGGGAGGTGCTTTTTAGACCAGTTCCCTCCTGGCACTCCGTACTGCTGCCTCTGTATCAGAGGCAGCAGCACAAGCTGGCAGCAGCCCTTGCCTGGGGGCTGGGTCTGAGCTTCTGGACCTGGTGCAAACTGGAACTGAGCGAGGCTGCCTGCCTGCCTGGCTCCTAACACACTGTAAATGCAGAGCCGCAGAGGGGGTAGGTCCCGGACCCAGCGCGAGCCAGGACTGAGACAGCTGGCCCCTGGGGACTATCGAAAAGTCAAGTAACCGATAAGAAATCATGAGGTTAATTGACTACTCAGTGAATATCTAACGTCCTTAATCCCTTTTCATAGTTCCCCTCTGGACTCTCTCTCCTAAAGCATGGCCCTGAGATCTGGACACAGTGCTCCAGCTGAGGCCTCCTCCGTGCCAAATAGCTAGGAGAGTGACCTCCCATGTCTGCCATACGTCTCCTACCACGCCCCAGGGCTATGCCCTCTTACTGAAGGGCTTTGTGTCTGAGATCGCTTCTCTCCTAGGCTACGTCTACACAACGAGTTTTTTTGGCAACAAATATGCTAACGAGGGACTCTATGACACGCAATGTCATTTGCATATTTTCTGCCGATCCGTTTTTGTGCTCGGGGTTTGTGCGCAAAACCAAGCCATGTGGATGTTTACTTTTTGTGCAAAAAACCCCCTTTTCCCACAAGATCCCTATGCCTGCAAAAAGGCCGACCGATCTTGTGCAAAAAGGGGCTTTTGCCGAAAAAGAAAACATCCACATTGCTTGTTTTTGTGTGTTCTTGCGAAAAAACTTGTGGCGCGTCTACACTCTACGTGTGTTCTTGCAGAAGTAAATTTGCAGTAAAGCATCAGAGAACAGGGCTCCTTGCACAGGAGTTATTCCTCTCCCGACGATGACTAAGCCCCCTTTGTGCAAGAGCTGTTGTGCAAGAAGGCAGCGTGGACGGGCACCAGGGGCTTCTTGAGCAAGACACTTTTATGGCTAAAATGACCATCAGAGCTTTCTTGCACAAGAGAGCGTTCACACTGCCATGGACGCTCTTGTGCAAAAGCCTATGGCAGGGTGGAGGCACTCTTGCACGAGACCTTTTGCGCAAGAACTCCGGCGTGAAACAGCTCTCGTGCAAGAAGCCTGCAGTGTAGGGCAGGGAGCAGCCTATGAGGGAGGGGGAGGGACCCCTAGTAATGGCTCAAACTTCCCAGGGGGGTGGCCAGAGGCAGGACATTTGCCTGGCAGGGTGAGGGGGGGGCGGTGACCTCACAGGGGCTTTGGGCAGCCCTCAGCATATAAGGCAAAGGGCAGGTGGGGAGGTGATGACCTCACAGAGGGACCCACATCTCAGGCTGATAAAAGCGGGGGGCGGGCCCAGGGGACTTTGGAGACCCCCGGTTGCTTTAGCTTTGGTGCGTCTCCTCCTCACGGTTCGTTCGCGTTCTGTGAGTTTCACATCCCGACACCTTTGTGACGAAGGTAAGAGCCCCCAGGGGTTGGATCCCGCCCGGGGCCGGCTGGGTTCCAGGCAGGCCCAGCCCTCGGTCAAGGGCCAGAAGGTGATTCCTCACCTGGGCTGCGTCCTTAGCGCCACTGGGGCTTTCTCCTGGTTGGTTTCCCTTTTCCTCCATCCCCCCACATTTCTGCTCTGTTCTTGCCTCCTCTGTGACCTTCCCTTGCTGCCTCCCCCAGCTTGGGACCCAACAGACTAGCTGAAGGACGGGGGGTGGTTTGCAGGAGCCGTGGGGTGGGGGATGCAGCCCCCATTGTGGGGACTGGGGAGGTGGGGCTGGAACAAGTCTATGCCGGTGTCTTTGGGGAGAACGCTCCACCCCCCACACCTTAGATTCTCCCCTGATTGGCCAAGAAGGGGCTGTTGATGGGAAGGAGACTCGTGGAATGAGGAGTAACGGTAGTTTGAACTAGGAAGCCTAGTTCGAACTACCTAGTTCGTGCCCCGTGTAGCCGCGCTGCACGGGGTTCGAACGAGCGGGGTTTTAAAAATGGCGGCTCCCCGCTTATGCAAATGAAGCCCGGGAAATTCAAATCCCGGGCTTCATTTGCAAGTGCGGTATGCCTACATTACCCTCCTAGTTCGAACTAGCGGGGTAGTGTAGACATACCCTCAGGTCCTTGCAGTGCCTGTGCAAGACCGAACCGATAAGCAAGGGGCCATTTGGGGGCTGGGGGCAGTCGCTCTGGGGAGCTGGAACCCCTGGATTTCATTCATCAGGCTGCGCCCCAAGCTCCCCTTTGCTCCCCTCATTTGCAGCATGGCCAAACGTTTTCGGCTGTGGTTCAAGAAAGCCCTGAAGATGGCCCCAGGGCCGGTGGGGAGCAGCTTCTCCGTCCCCGCGGGCGGGGAAGCTGGATCCCACCAGCTCGGGGCGACTCGCCCACCGGCCAGGCCCCCCCGGACCTGGCTCCAGAGGCGGCTGGGCAGGCGGGACCCAGCCCAGCGGGGGAGCCGGGTAGGGTGGCTCCGGGGCCTCCTCTGTGGAGAGAAACACCTGCCCCGGGAGCCCAGCCCCCATTACCACCAGGGGGCATCGCCCTGCCCGGCCCCCGGGGACCTGCCAGTCTCCGGGAGCCCCCAGCCCGTCGCTCCCCGCACCAGCCCCTGCAGCTGTGGGTCCAGGTCCGTCAGCAGCAGCGCCTGGGCCTCCAGCTGCAGCCGGGCCACCTCGCGCAGCCGCTCAGACCCAGGTGAGGGGCCGTGAACACGCTGGGCCCAGGGGCTCACCCAGTACCCCGGGGGGGCAGCCCGAGTGTGTGCCCCGCACCCTGGGCAATGGATGGGGGCGGGGGCTGCTGCTTGGCTCTCTTGTTCCTGGTGGGGGCTCTGCTGAGGGCGTTGGCAGATGTGAGGGTGGAAGGGGGATGGGTCCCTGCGAGGGGCGTGTGGGGCCCAACCTGCCCTGGGTCCCTGACATGGGGGCGCGTGACCCCTGCTGGCCGCTGGAGTCACCCTGGTCCCTTCCCTCCCGCACAGAGCCCCCCTGCGCCTCGGCGGAGCTCTGCCAGGAGCGGGTGGACTCCCGGGTGGAGGAAGGGGCCATCTACGACATCGAAGAGCAGCTCCACACCCGGGACACGGTAGGAACCTTCTCCACACGGGGGGGACCCGAGATTGTCCGGCCCCTTCCCAGCACGTCCCCCCCCCTCCGGGAGGGGCTTGTCCCTGGGGATCCCCCTGGGGCCCCTTCTCCTGCATGACCTGGACCCCCCAAGCTGGGGGCTCTTGTCATGCACCAGCTGGACCCCCACAAGCCTGAGGCAGCAGTTGGGGGGGAGTGTGGGTGCTTGGACAACCGGCAGCTCCCACCTCCACTCCTGGGAGGCCTGAGCCCTGCAGCTGTCCGTGGGGGGCAGGCAGGCCCCAGGCTCACAGACTCTCTCTGGGGTGCAGAGCCCAGCCGCCCTGCAGCGGTTCCTTCTGGCCGTCACCCCCGCCTGCCTCGCCGCCCTCCAAAGGGGCGAGGACACCCTGGCGCCGCGCTGCTGCAAGGACACCATGATGGCCAGGATCGTTGTAAGCGAGTCGCGGCGGCCGGGAGGAGGGAAGGGGATACGTGGGGTGGACAGGGGTCTGCCTGGGCCATGGCGGCGGGTGGGGGTGCTGGAAACGGGATGGGTGGAGCCAGGAGGGCTGGAGGTGGACATGGGGAGGGCGGGAGGGGATGCTGGAGGAGGGAGGGACACAGAAATGGGGCAGGTGTGGGGTGCTGGACAGGAAGGGGGATTCGGGACAGGGAGGGGCTGGAAGGGAGCCGAGCGGGCTGCTGGGGATGCGCCTGGGGAGCAGGGATGAGGAGGTTCAGAGGCTGGTCACCAGGGCAGTGAGGGGCAGGAGACGGCCTGGGGACAAGGACTGAGCTGGTCCCAGTTTGGGAGGGGGGTGCTGGGAGGGGCCCTGTGCCGGGCAGGGGGGCTACAGGGCAGCGGGAGGCAGTGGGGTTGGATCCTGCTGGGTGGGGGCGCTGGCCGTGTGAGCGTCTCTTGGGGTCCCCAGCCTCACACGCCCCTTTGTCTCCTTGGGTCTCCCAGGAGATCATGGAGGACTCGCCCCCCCGCTGGTCTTGGCCGACTGCCTCAACGCCGCCTGCAGCCTCAGGTACCGACCCCCCCCCGCCGACTCCCCCCAGAGCAGATCCCCTGGCCAGGGAGTGGGAAAGTCTCTGTCTCCTGCTGCTGAATTAACAGTCTCTGCCCCTCTCTCCTGCCAGCACCTTGCAGCCTCCCCTGCGGGCCCAGCTCCTGAGCCCCCTGCTGACGGCGGCCGTAGGACAGACAGTGTCTGGGTACTGGCAGCAGGAGCCCATCCACACTCAGGTACGTCCCTCCGGGCCCTGCTCCCGGGCTGGGCTGGAGCTCCAGAGAGGAGTGGGGGGGGGGGTGGCAGAGGGAGGGAAGAAGCTGCAGGTTTGGATCCGTCCCTCCAGGGTTCCCGTTGCTCTCCCGGGGGGCCCGTCCCTTCCATGCCCAGCCTGCGCTCCTCCCTGCTCTGCGAGGCGGCTCAGACCCTGCTCTAGGCTGCACCCCGGAGCCAGCGGGTGGCCTGGATCCCCCAACCCCCCTCTGACCCAGGGCTCCCCCTTGTCTTGCAGCAGTTCATCCGGGCCCTTCCCTACGACCTCCAGGCCCTACTGGCGAGCCTCCTCGCCGAGTCCCCAGACACCGCCCGGCTGCAGCTCATAATGGAGGTGAGCCCCGTGGGGGGGACGGGGCCATTGTCCCTGCTTCCTCGGGGGGGGGCCGAGAGAGGAGCAGTGTCAGTGGCTGGGGGGGGCACAGTCCGAGAGGAGCCCCAGGCTCTGCCCAGAACCGGCACCTCCCTACGGGTCCTGACCTGCCTCTTTCCCCCCCAGCACCTGAGCCCGTGGCTGGAGTCCCGCCTGCCCCAGGAGCGAGCCAGGGCCCTTGGCAGCACCACGGCCCTGCTGGGAGTCGCCACCACCCTCCCGGGGTTTGACGTAAGTGACCTCGGAGCCGGGGGGTCTGGGGCTGCAGGGCGCGGGGCTGGGAGCGTCCCCGGGAGGCAGAGGCAGGGCCGGGAATGGGCCGGGAATGGGCCGCGTTCTCCTTTCCCCGGGGAGGGGAGACCCTGGGCCCTTCAGGGGGGCTCTTGAGGGACTGGGCCTGGGGACTGGGGAGTGGCCGTCAGTGGATCCCCTTGTTCCACCCCCGGAGTGACCCTTCAGTCGGGGCCATTGCTCAGGGTTGTCTCCTCGCAAGGCCGGCCCCGCCCCGCCCCGGGAGGTGTCTCTGTCCGTCCCCCGAGCTCAGACCCGCCTCGGCGGCCGTTTGCATGGGACGTGCAGCCCCAGGATGCTGAGGGACCCCCCCTCTTCTCTCCCCTCAGAACTCCGCCGACTGGCCGAGGATGGGTCACCACGTGGCCCAGCTGGGCCTTTTTATTTCGGACCCATCCGAAGACGTCAGCCGGCTGGCCCGGGAGGGGGTGCACAGCCTGTATCAACTCCTCCTGCACCACAGGGGTAAGGAACCCAGCCGGGACCTGGGCCCCAGGGACACCCTGAGGGTGCCGGCGGCGGGGGGAGGGGACCCAGCCCTTTTCCCCCAGACTGGCCCAAGGGGGGATGCGTCCCTCTGTGTTCCCCTCCTTCTGCCCCCTGTGCCCCTCCATTTGCCCAGGGATGCCTGCAGGGACCCGTGGGAGGGGAAGGGCTCAGACCTGCCAGCAGAATGACCCTGTTGTGTCTCTTGCAGGCCTCAACATCCACCAGGCAGAGGACCTGTGGTGCAGACACTACTACAAAGAAAGATGGGTCCTGGCTCACAGCAACAGCGTGAGGGTGGGAGAGGTAAGGACGCGCTGCCAGGGCAGGGCAGGGCTCGAGGGTGGGGCTGGCTGGGGCCCTCGTGGGGGTAGGAGGGTCTTGGGGGCAGGAGGAAGCTGTGACCTGGGGCAGGGGTTGGGGTGCCGGGTGAGGAGAGCATCTGGGTGCAGGGTCTGGAAGGGAGTTTGGGGGAGGAGGAAGCTGTTTTAGCCCCAGGAGTTGGGGCCGGGCTCTGGGCCGTCAGCTGAAACCTCCTGTGCTCTTGATTCCAGGTCTTTGGGCAGCTCTTCACAGCAGAGCAGGAGAACTGCTTTTTGGACAAGGCTCTGCTCGCTGCCCGCTCCCCCCTGCGGCACCCCAGCCAGGCCGGGCTGGTCCTGGCCCACGCCCTGCATGGGCAGGCCCATCAGCTCCTGGAATACATGGTGAGCAGCCGGAGCAGATCAGGAGAGTGGGGCAGGGCCAGGGTCTCCTTCCCATCCCCTCAGGGAGTCCCCCCCCCTTTCCTCAGGCTGCCCCCACCCCACGTCCCTGCTGGCAGAATCCCTCCTGCCCCTGCGAGCGTCCCTGGGGGTGGGGGAGGCTCTGAACACAGAAACTGTCCTAGGAGGCGGGAGGGGGCCGAGGTGTCAGGAGCTCTGGGGGGGGGGGTCAGGAGCTCACCCTGCGGGCCTGACGGGGGGTGACCAGAGAGCAGGGGGGAGGAGGGTGGAAATGCTGGGGGGCCAGTTCCCCTGAGTCCCCAGGGATGAATGTGACGGATTCTGCTTCCCTTGCAGCAGGAAGACACCCAGTGAGAGCAGCAAGAGCTGAGGAGCCAGCAGCTGCATCCCCCTCCCCCCAACCCTCCCAATTGTATTGAATTGTATTTACATTCTCATTAAACAATGTTTCAAAAAACATTTGGATCAGGCTTGGTCAATAATTTGTAATGGGGGGGCCATTTTGGCAACTGATCAAGGGCCACATTTCTACCGAGGGCTTTGGGGTCTGGGACGGGGTGGTTGGGTGCAGAAGGGAGCTTAGGGGTGGAGCCTGGGTGCAGGGGGGGGGGTATGATCTGGGGCGGTGGATAGGGGTGCAGGGTCCAGGAGGGGGTATAGGCGCAGGAGAGGACTCTGGCCTGGGGGAGGGGCTTTAGAGGGGTGCAGGGTCAGGGAGGGAGCTGTGACCTGGGTGAAGGGGGAGCAGAGGGTTTGGGGGAGGGGGTGCGGGTGCCAGAGAGGAGTCTGGCCTGGGGGAGGGGTGTCGGGGGGTGCAGGGTCAGGGAGGGAGCTGTGATCTGAGGGAATGGGGGACGCAGGTTCAGGTGGTCGCCTGGGACAGGCAGTCGGGGAGGGGACGTGGGCGCCAGGGGCAGGCTCTGGCTGCGGAGGTGCCTACCTAGGCAGCTGCGTATGGGGGAGCCCGACTGTCACCTGAGGGGATGGGGGAGCTCAATTTTCAACTGTGGGGAATGGAGGAAATACTGTGGAGTGGAGGGAGCGAGATGGGGGGGCTGAATTGTTCCCGGAGGGGAGATCTCCCTGGCTTGGGGGGGGGGCATTTCCAGCAAAGCCCTCACATAAGAGGGGAACAGACGGGGGGAGGGAGAGGACGGGGATGGGCAGGGCAGGTGGAAATGGGGAGGGGCAGGAGAAGGGAAGGGGGAGGAGATGGAAGAGAGCAGGGGATAGGAGTGGGGGCGGGGATGAGGAGCAGGACAGAGGCAGGGCAGTGGTGGTGATGGCTGAGCGATGAGAACAGCTCGCAGGGAGTTTAAAGCCAGCAGATGCTTTT
Organism: Pelodiscus sinensis; assembly: GCF_052426305.1. Taxonomy (NCBI): domain Eukaryota; kingdom Metazoa; phylum Chordata; order Testudines; family Trionychidae; genus Pelodiscus; species Pelodiscus sinensis. The sequence goes on along the minus strand of NC_143069.1, from coordinate 20,111,843 downwards.
CGGCAGAGTTGCCATTTGCCCTGGCGGCTTTGCCAGAATAGCTGTGCCAGCGGGGGGGGGGGGGGGGGCTTTTGCCACACACCCAAGCCAAGCCAGCTGTGGCGGCAAAGCCTTGTGATGTAACCTAAGCCCTTGGCAAGGTCGGGATCAACCTGCTCTGACAATTTCTCGGACCGGCGGGATGAGAAACAAGGATCGTGCAGGGAGATGGGGATGACTAGGAAGCGAATCCAGGTGTGGGGGGAATATCCTGGGTTGGAGGGTCAGTCGATACCCCCGCCTGCCACTGTCTGCCGGGGCTCTGCCCGCAAGATGGAACCAACAGCTGAGTTTGCTTTTCTGCCCCGTCGTGGGCACAAAAGGCCCAGAACAGCCTCCTGCTATCTTGGAGGAAAGGGGCCAAAGTTCAGGAAGCAGGTGCCAGGCTGGGCTGGAATCCGCGAGCGCCGCTTTTGCTTTGCCCTTCCTGGAAGCTGGGCTGCGGGTGAGTGGAGGTTTCATCTCTGCTCTTGGGGTGTTTCTTGTGGGTTCCGAGTGTGGATCTGAGAGGGGCTGCGCAGGGGCAGTGTCATGAACGAGCTGTAAGCGTTACAGCCCCTTCTGCGCAGGCTGGCTCCAGCCTCCCGTCTGTCTCCAAGCCCTGGGGGAGAGGCGGGAGGCCAGCAGCATGGCCTAGTGGAGGGGGCAGGGGGTTGGGTGTAAGAACTCCCGGGTTCTAATCTAATGCCACCTAGTGACTAAGGCACAGAGTTGTGTGTTAGACCCTTGCTCCTCAATTCTGCGCTCACTCTCGCGCTGGTGACCTTGGAGAGGCCTTTCAGGTCTCCCTTTCCCTGTCCATCAAAGGCAGGCAAGTGCGATGTAATGCCCTGGAGCAAGTGCTTTGGGACGTGTCGCACAAGTGTGCCTGGCTCACAAGCGTGTCAGCACAGGTGTGTAAAAGCGTGACGAAGGCTTTGAGATCGATGCCGAAGGCTTGTGAGGCTGTGGCTGGCCAAGTGACAGGGAAATGAAAGGTCAGAGTTTGGTCAGTTAGATTTTATGGTAATACACTGAGACGAAGCACTTTGGGCGTATATACGATAATGTCTTTCCAAGTGCGTTAGTTCAAGCCGTGTCCTAGGAGCCAAGAGGTGAGACAAACATGCTTGGTCCTGTCTCGGTGCAGGGGTGGACTAGATCAGTGCTTCTCGACCAGTGGTACGAGTCCCCTTAAAGGTACTCAAGAGATGTCTGGGGGACACGTCAACACAACTGAAATTTGGAGAAAACTGAATTTTAGTTTTCAGTTTGACAGCGCTTTATTCTTTTTGTACCTTTTACACCCAAAAATGCCATCGCCCGCCCGGCTACGATGCAGTTGTTTAAACAAATGTGTTGCAACGGTAGAAAAAAATTGTGTGTGTCTGAAAACTGTAGGTACTGGGGGTACTTACAAATTTTTTTTTAAAGGGGGTACATTATAAAAAAATTTTGCGAAACACTGGACCTATCATGGTCCCTTCAACTCAGACTTTTCTATGATTCTGTGACAGGGCTGGGCGATAATTTTCATAAGGGGGCCACTTAATGGATTTTCGTATGAGGTCATAGGCCGGCTCCACCCACAGAAGGGGCGGAGCCTGAGGCAGAAGGGGCGGTGTTGTGGACTAGCCTACCCTCAGTGTTCTCCACGGCTGAGGCTTTCAATTAAAAGCACAGAAAAGAGCTCACAGCTTTGCCACTACTGGCAGCTGTCCAGCGTTGCTACAGCTTTTTAAAGGGCTCGTGGCTCCCGTCCCTGCCGTAACCATGAGCCGTGAATCATTTAAAATTGGATCCTGCTGCCTGAGTCCCCACTTAGAATTCGGCGGCATGGGCAGCAGGATCTAAACAGAAAGCGGCCAGATCACAGTGTTAGGTGGGCTGCATCTTACCCAGCTCTGTTCTCTGAGCTGGTTTCGAATCCTCCGTGTCCTCCTTATGGTCTGACAGCTGCAGATTTACTACCTGTCTCTCCTCTCGTGGCCCAGCCTAGCCGCAGCTAATGGACTAACTCAGGTTAGCATCACCTGCCCTGTCTTGGTGACTCTTCACAGCTGAACAGCCTATAAGGCATCGTGCTGGTCTTCTGATCTCTTGGTGACTCCTCTGCCTTCTGTTTATTTTTTTCTCCCTAGCTGGCCGATCAAGTCAAGCCCTGTCAGTGCGTGAAGGCCCCAGGAATTACAAGTGCGATGGTCTCCCATGCCCAAGGTAATCGGCTGGCTAGTAATGGATGGGCTGCTTGGTTATCAGGTTAGGCTGCACAAGCCAGGTCTATGGGACCCTATGGCCAGCTGGCACCTGGTTCACAGCTGTACTAATCTGAAAATGGCTGGAAGACACCACCATCATTAGGCTCCAGAGTCAACAGCACTTGCTCCTCTTGGAGCTACTTGTCCGTGGCAGGCAGCACAGCTTAGCAGCTCATTGGGACGTCTCCTTTCTGTTGTGAGATCTGGGCACTTTAGAATGGCTGTAGCTATTGAAAGCAAAGGTGCACAGCTATAGGCATGGGGGTTTCCAGCTTTATTCACCTAGGTGGCTGATTCCAGGAAGCAAGGGTGTGTGTGTGGGGGGGGGGGGGGGGGGGGAGTCCTGTACAGAGGGTTCCCTGGCCCCTCTGCTTCCATGGCTGTGCAACTGCCACCAGGTGGATTAGAACCTGGGACTTTTGGAGCTTAGGGCAGGAGCTGCTACAGCTTGAGTTATAAGTCAGTTGCCTCTCAGCATAGGCTGAAGAGCTCCCTTGTAATAATTGCTTGCTGGACGTGGTCTCAGTGCCACTCCATAGGATAGTGACCCACATCAGGTGTGTGGGTTACAGCTGCAGGCCTGCTCCCAGCATGCGGATCTGCTCTCTGGGCGGCGTCTATAACTCTGTGGCTGCAGCCCTGCTCCCAGCATGCGGATCTGCTTTCTGGGTGGCGTCTACAACTCTGTGGCTGCAGCCCTGCTCCCAGGACTGGATCTGCTCTCTGCCCATTGGCGTGCGCAGCACATTTCATTAGGGTGTGCACCCAAAGAATGTTTTTAAATGTACTCTTTGACCCCCATTAGCCACGCCTCTGGAGGTAACACTTTCAGGGCAATATGGACACATGACCAGAAATAAAAGGTGTCATGTGACCTCCCCCCCCCCCAAGGACTTTTCCCACCATCCACTTACCAATAGGGATAAGTTTGGCCCTCACTAAACCCCCCTCATGCAACGATCCTGCAATTGCATTAACCCAATGTGTGAGACATTAACTCGGGGGGTGGGGAGGCTGGGGGAAGTGTTCCCTCTAAGAGTTTCCTCCCATGAGCACAATACATTTTGTGTTGTGCACCAGTACTGAGTGTGGCTTGTTTGGATGTGCCATGGTGGCACCCAAGTTATTCATAAATATCTTATGAACCACTTACCTGTCCCCTCTGCTGCCCTGTCTCCTTCCCTTCCTCCATCAGCTCCCCTGGTGCCTGCTGCCCCCCAATCCCTCACCCACCTCTGCTGCCCTGACTCCTGCCCTTCTCACTGCCCTCGGCCTTCCCGAGACCTGCCCCCTCCAGCAGCCTTTCTCTCCCCCCCTGTGCCCACTCCTCCAGTAGCCCCACTCTGACCATGTGAGCTACCCCTCCTCATCCCCTCTTCTAACACCTCCCTCTACACACCTGTCCTGCCTCTCTCCTCTGCTGCTGGTCCCTCCCCTGCAGGTGTCTGCCCTTCTGCTTCACCCCCCGGACTCCCTGGCACCTGCACCTTCCCTTACCCTTGCACCCTCTTGGTGCCTCCCCCTTCCCTCACTGCCCCTACCCACTTTGCCCACTCCCTCACCACCCTCTGCCCCCGTTCCCCTCATGCCCCTGTGCCTTTACACGTGCCTTGCTCCATCTCCGCCTTCCTCATGCCCACCCCTTCTTTCAAGCCTTCTCCCAGCACCTCCCCTTCTCCCCTCTAGCCCCCAAAGCCCTTCCCCTCTCCTCTCCTAGCATCATCCTGTCCCCCCCCCCCACTGACACCTCCCCTCCTGTCCTTTTCCTCATTGTCTCCACTTGGCCCCCTGGCATTTGTCTCTCTCCTACACCCTGACCCTTGGTGCCTTCCCCTTTCATCTCCTGACCTGCCACAAACCCCCACCCCGCAGACTCAGGTTCCCAAAGTTCCGGCAGTCCCCATCACTTGGTGCCTGCGCCGGGTCTGACTCGTAGGGTTGCCAGGTAGACCCTCCCCCCAAAAAACGGACACACTTGATCCTGGGCAGGGGGAGGGAGGAAGAGGGACTGGCTGGGGGGGGGGGCAGGAACTGGCTGGAAGGAAGAGGGGATGGGAAGCAGCTCTGGGGGGGAAGGGCCAGATCCTGACCCTGGCCCCCCCTTCTCCCTCCCCGAGGCCAGTCATGCTGCCCCTGACCCCCCTTCCTCCCTGAGGCCAGTCGCACTGCCCCCGATCCTGACCCCGGCCTCCCCTTCTCCCTCCCCGAGGCCAGTCATGCTGCCCCTGACCCCCCTTCCTCCCTGAGGCCAGTCGCACTGCCCCCGATCCTGACCCCGGCCTCCCCTTCTCCCTCCCCGAGGCCAGTCATGCTGCCTCTGACCCCCTTCCTCCCTGAGGCCAGTCGCACTGCCCCCGATCCTGACCCCGGCCTCCCCTTCTCCCTCCCCGAGGCCAGCCCTGCTCCCCAGCTCAGTGTGGGCCCCTGCTCTCTCCTTAGCTCAGTCCCACTCTGCCGACCCTGGCTCCCTCCTGGCTCCCTGCTCTGCCAGTCAGGCTGAACTGGGACTTTAGCCTCTCCCCGTTGTTCCTGGGGACTGTCAGTCTCAGGATCTTGATCTCTCATTTCCCCTGCCTTTCACTGAGTTTCAGTAAGGAGCTAGCGGCAATAATGCCTCTACTTTTTCCCCCACTCCTGTGCGGAATACATTTTGTTATGTGCACCAAGGCATGCACGGATGTGCACTGTTACGTGACGTGGAGTTTCACAGCATGGGAAGAAATCAGTGGAAATACAGAGAGCTTGAGTAGTTGCAAGTGTCCATTTTATTGCATAGCACGGAGCTAGCTAGAAAAAACCCAAACCAGCTGGGCTGACCCCCAGTGACCTAACGCAGTTACTATAACAACAAGATCTATGTCTACACCCAGTACACCACATGCACCACCACTAGAAACACATGCTACCGGCTAGCAAACTGGGCAGCATTTGAATGTCTCCTGGCTGGCCGCCCAAGAGCTCAGCTTGCAGGGAACACTGGCTAACCGTCCCCTTCCACCTGGAGAAGGGAGAGACAGGAAAGCAGCAACAGAGCATCTGCCTGGGGGAAGCCCGAATCCCATGCAGGAGTGGAGCCCTGTTCCTTGTTCCAGGCCCTTGCTAGAGTCCCCTCCCGTAGCTGCAGCTATGGCCGGCAGTTTTAAAAGCGGACTTACGCTGGCCCTGCAACCCGAGCGACTCTGTCAGTGGGTGCTTATCACTCCATCACCTCGAGCTGTTTAACCAGCTTGTTTAACCAAGGAGGGAGGGAAAGGGAAACCTTTGGCCATTTGAGGGTTGCGTGCCAATGGAGGGAAAGGGGATGGATAAAAAGGGGCTGAGCACACGGTACTGCCTCTTTTTAAACCCAGGCCCAAAGATGTCCTGGAATTCTGGGCCACTGGCCTGAAGGAGATGGTCAAACTGCCTGGCAGCTGGACTTTTGGAGTCCTGTTATTCCTGGGCTCCTGGTAGCGATGGCTCCCATTCCAGGGGATTCCTGCCAGGTAGTTTACCTCAGACAGCAGCTTTTATTCCCCCGTGTCACTTCTCCCGGTATCTGAGACTTTGGTCATGGGGATCAAGCATTTAACATGATTCCAAGAGGAACCGGATGGTTCATCTAGCGAGCCAGGCTCACCGATATTTGAGTAGTTAATAAAAATCCCTAGTTGCTGTGTGTAGGTCTAAAAAGGGAAGGTTAGTATCATTAGTCTTATTTTACAGACAGGGAATAACCTCTCCAACCTGTGGGAGAGGCAGGAATAGAACCCAGGTTTCCTGATACCACAGTCAGGGCTTTGTTACCAGGCTACATCCTGTACTAGAAAGGATGGGCCTGAAGCATGGGCCTGGTGTAAGGCCTAAGGCCTGAACCAAAGTAAGCAAGAGTTAGCTGAAGAGAAACAGGCAGGTCGTGTCAAAAGCAGACAGTTGCCTGAAAGTCTTGGGACTTAACCCTAACTGTCTTGCCTGGAAAGGTTGAAACCATAGACAAAAGGTCCTAGAAAGTCTCCAGGAATGCTAGAGAAGCAGGAAGCGAGTTGACAGGAGGCCAGGAAAGAAAATGGAAACAGAATTTGAGGTTTTGAATTGGAAGCAGTGATGTGCCTGTTGTGTGATCATGCCTGGAAGATGTGAATTAAGCCAGGAACCTGGGCAAGCAGAATCCAGCGACTTTCTTGGCTAGGGAAAGACTAAATCTTGGAACAAGAGAGATGTGAGTAGAACAGGGAATTTTTAGTCAGATGCTACTAGGTTATTTTCTTTATTTTTTTAGTTTGTTGGACTTCTTTTTGCTAAGCACATGTAACTATCCCCCTTTACCCTGGAACTCTTCAAACTGAATCCCAGGGAAGCGATTTTCTGTGTTTTAATCTTTCTTTTTTCAGTTTCTTTGTAACACCTAGCAACCAAGTAGATACGCTGGAGGGCAGTAGATATGCTGGAGGGCAGGGATAGGGTCCAGAGTGACCTAGACAGATTAGAGGATTGGGCCAAAAGAAATCTGATGAGGTTCAACAAGGACAAGTGCAGAGTCCTGCACTTGGGATGGAAGAATCCCGAGCATAGTTACAGGCTGGGGACCGACTGGCTAAGTAGCAGTTCAGCAGAAAAGGACCTGGGGGTTACAGTGGATGAGAAGCTGGATATGAGTCAACAGTGTGACCTTGTAGCCAAGAAACCTAATGGCATATTAGGGTGCATTAGGAGGAGCATTGCCAGCAGATCTAGAGAAGTGATTATTCCCCTTCATTCGGCTCTGGTGAGGCCACATCTGGCGTATTGTGTCCAGTTCTGGGGCCCCCACTATAGAAAGGATGTGGACGCATTGGAGAGGGTCCAGCGGAGGGCGACCAAAATGATTAGGGGGCTGGAGCGCATGACCTATGAGGAGAGACTGAGGGATTTGGGTTTGTTTAGTCTGCAGAAGAGAAGAGCGAGGGGGGTTTGATAGCAGCCTTCAACTTCCTGAAGGGAGGTTCCAAAGAGGATGGAGAGAGGCTGTTCACAGTAGTGACGGATGGCAGAACAAGGAGAAATGGTCTCAAGTTACAATGGGGAAGGTCTAGGTTGGATATTAGGAAAAACTATTTCACTAGGAGGGTAGGGAAACACTGAGATGGGTTCCCTAGGGAGGTGGTGGAATCTGCATCCCTAGAGGTTTTTAAGTCTCGGCTGGACAAAGCCCTGGATGGGTTGATTTAGTTGGGATAGGTCCTGCCTTGGGCAGGGGCTGGACTTGATGACTCCTGAGGTCTCTTCCAGCTCTATGGTTCTATGATTCTAAGTAATGTTTCACCAAGTGTATTTGTTTTGTTAATAGACGTCACATTTTTAAAACCATGATCTGATTCCTGCATCCTAGAGGGCGGAAGGTTCTGTATGCACGTGCCTAAGACAGCAAGCCATACTTCTAGGAGAAATTACAGGTTTTCAAGCTCTCTCTGGAGGGAGTGTCAAGGACAAGGAAGGTACCCCACAGGAGGGAATTCTGAAATGCGCCTGTCTGGTTCTCAAAGGGGTTTGTGCATTTGGATGATGGCAGCAACACCAACGCAAGCCTCCAGTGGCAGGGTATTTTAAAGTCTCTTGTGGGCCCCCACCTTCTGCACTTGGAGTGCCAGAGTGGGAAACAGCCTTGACATGACCCCTCTCCAATTTATCAACATCCATCTGGAATTCTGGTCACCAGAGCTGGGCACAGAACTCCAGCAGCAGAAGTTCAAGTGCCGAATAAAGAGGCTAAGTCGGTTCCCCACTCTGGCACTTGGAGTGCAGAAGGTGTGGGCCCAAAAGAGACCTTAAAATACCGTGTCTCTATGGGCTTCTGCTTCAAAACTCCCCAAGGTCACAGATTCCCTGAGCTTAGGAGGGTTGCTGCCTCTACCCAAGTGGAAAAAAACTTTTTCTTCTTGAACGCAGGAAGAAGTCACTTGGGAACGTATTCCAGAAGGGTACCCCAAACTCTTTTACACAAGAGCCAAAAGAAATCTGATGAGGTTCAACAAGGACAAGTGCGGAGTCCTGCACTTGGGACAGAAGAATCCCAAGCATTGTTACAGGCCTGGGACCAACCAGCTAAGTAGTAGTTCTGCAGAAAAGGACCTGGGGGTTACAGTGGATGAGAAGCTGGAGATGAGTCAACAGTGTGCCCTTGTAGCCAAGAAGGCTAATGGCATATTAGGTTGCATTAGGAGGAGCATTGCCAGCAGATCCAGAGATGTCATTATTCCCTTTTATTTAGCACTTGGAAAGAAAAAAAGAAAAATGAAAACAAACTGTAATTTCTGATAGCTGTCCTCTTAGTCTTAGGCAGGTATACACAGACCTCCTATTACTTTCCAGGATACAAAATCAGATCATAGCCTTAAAATAGGTGATTATATTAAGAAAACAAAAAGGTATTCATTTGTAAAGCTGACTTGGCTGCTAGGAGTTATAGCGCAACTGAGAAAAGAACAGATTAAAACACAGACAATTGCATCCCTGGGATTCAGTTTAAAGTTATAGTGGGGAGAGGAGGGGATATGGATTTAGCACAGAGGAGTTTAACCAAACAACAAAACAAAAAAATAACCTGATCGCATCTAAATAAACATTCTCTATCTACTCAAGTATCCACACTTCCAAGGTCCAGTCCAATTCTAGGCCCAGGTATTCTTTTTTTTAGGCATGATGTCCCTGCCCAGTTCAATTCATCCCCCCCCTCATCCCCTTCCACAGCTCCAGGATTAAACTCACAAAAAAAAAAAAAGCAGACAGATTCCCTTTTAATGCAGATCTGAACTCCCTGCCAACACTTTCTAGCTAGCTAGGTTTAACCCTTTAGTCACTGAATACTGGGATGTTCAGAAAAGAAGAGTGGGCCTCCCATCCATCACAGAAGCGAGACAACCTCTTTATTCCTGCTCAAGCGTTTCCTGTTTATACATCCCAGAATTACAATAGCTTTTTAATCCCCAACGCCACAATGGGAGCTCATGTTCTGCTGATTACCCACCATGACCTCTACATCTCTTTTCCCCGCCCTGCAAGTCTGGCCCACAGAACCATGGGAAGTGGCATAGGCTAGCCTGGGCCAGGGCAAAGGAACACGTGGGCCTTTCTCTTCTCCATCTCTCCCTCTGCATTGCACAGCAGGGCGCAGGAGTGCCAGGGGGCTCTGTGGACGCTGTTTGGCTTAATGCCAGCGAAAGCAGGGTCTACAGGAGTACTTACGGGCTCCTAGTGTTAAGAGCTGTGATGTGGTTGCCTCAGCAGCGTGGCTCAGTGCTTCTGTTCTTGGAGCTCTGGTGTTATCAGTGGTCAGTGCAGGTAACGCAGCCTGCTCCTGCTGCAGATCTCGCTGTTATGCACAAAGACCGACCACAGGCACCGTCTGGTGACAGAGGCACTTGGCCAGGTTTATAGCTGTGTAGTCACAGATCTAGTGCCCTGGATTTGCGGTTACGCGTGCACCAACTCAAGTGCTCCAGGATGAGGAGCAATTCAGTCAGTAAGTCTCTGTTGTCCCTTCGGCCATGCAAAGGGGGTAAGGCCAGGCACCCCAATATTTATAGCCTAAAATAAACTTGTCTGGTTTCGGACATTTGTTTGCTCCCTCCCCTTGTACCTAGTACCTTGAACCGAAAAATATTAGAGGAGACACTGTTGAGCATCCACTGCGGATGCGCTCGGTGAGGCTAATCTTCGTGTTTTACCTCATCCCCGTTGCAGGGTTCCAGACCAAGGAGGATATCTACTGCCTCGCTTTAGCAAAGGCCCTGTACACTGTGCCCACGCCAGTGACTGCTGGGTTTTATGCACCATGGGGACATTGCAAAAACCTGCTCTTACACAAAATCAAGGGTGAGTACTGCCCCGGGGAACGTAAGACGGGGAAGGAACCTTGTGGGGATGGGGATTAATGGATGACAACCATCTCCAAAGAGCCAGAGCCACCCGTACTCATTTGCCGATTATGCAATCGCATAGGGGACCTGAAAATTTGGAGCAGCACTGGGTTTTCATGTCCACTCCACCCACCTGCCTCTTCCTATCCATGGTCTGTGGCTCTGCTTCCTCCAGCAGCAGAAGTTCTAGAAGATCTAGTTAATTTACAAGTGACAAAGTCTGCTCGAGCTACTGGCAGAACATCGACGACATAGTAATGAAGCCATTTAACAGGCATTTGCCAACCTCTGCTAAATGTTTGCTGAATTTACTGTGAGAGTCGACAGGACCTTAGTTTAAAATGTGTTTGTTTATTAGTGTGTGGATGAGGGTTATAAAATCACATCGCTAAAAATTCAACATCCATCTGGGCTGCTGTTGGGCAGATGGGCACCAGTTTAATAGAACGGTGTAGGATCCCATCAATCCTAAGGATGGCTTTGCCAAGAGCTACCCATTCTTGATTGCTTCCCAGAAGGGAGGGATTGTGAAGCTGGAAGACCCTTCAGGAGGAGAGATTTAAGGCACTGCCAGGTACCTAACATATCTTCCTCTTTTATCTCAGAGAACATGGAAAACGAATCGAAGAAGAAAGACCAGGAGGAATTTCAGCGGACGCAGAAGATGCAGCGTGACAACACTGGCCGGGATCTACTCAAGCTCCTGTTACTCATGATCTTCTACCGGCCGGTCCTGACGGAGCAGCAGAAGTGGAGAAGGAACGTGAAACACGTCTTCATCCATTTCAGCGCCTGGGAGTACGCGGGCTGCGACCAGCTCTGGGCCGGCCTCATTACCACACTGTGCGACGGCATCGAAAGCCACTTTGGTCTCCTACCCATGAGCATTTACAGGACCATAGACAGGAAATGTAGCATCATCGAAAGACCAGGGGATCAGGAATGGGTTAGCAAGAAGTTCCTCTTCCTCCCGCTGTGGGTGGCTGTGATCCTTTTGATCATGGTAGCTATTGGGGTGGGTGGTCTCCTCCTAGTGTTTGGGATCCCCATCGGGGATGCCTCGGGAGACGCCATAGCTGTCGTGGAAGGCATTGGGGTGACGGCTGTCAGCGTCTCTGCAGCAGCTGCCATACGGCTCACTATCACAGTGGTACGAAACATTATCGTCACCCAGAAGAGCCAGCTGGAGAGACAGATGAACCAGACGGCTCTCAGCGCACAGCTGGGCTTCATGAGCTGCGTGAAAAGCGAAGTCAGGACAATCACTGGGTTCCTGCAGTACATGGAGATCTTCCAGCGGCGGAAGCTGCGGGTGGTGCTGGAGATCACCCACTTGGATACATGCAGCCCTGACAAGGTGGTGGGTGTCCTTGATGCCATGAACATCCTCCTCTCAGACGATGACGCCCCTTTCATCTCCATCCTGGCTGTTGACTCCAGCATCATTGTCGACTGCGTGGAAAGCTCCAAGTATATGAGAGGTATGGCCAACAACGGCTACGAGTTCTTAAACCACATCGTCACCCTGCCCTTCTCTGTCCCTCGGATGGACTGCGACACCAAGCGGAGGCTGATCAGGAATATCATCGCGCGCAAGGAGCAGCTAGAGGCAGAGGTCGGCTTCCGGCAGGATGGCAAGATGGAAGCCAGCTCTGACTTCCTCAACATCTCTCGCTACCATTCGGCCAACCACGATGCCCAGAATCCAGTTGCAGAGGACAGCCAGATACCTCTCATGGTTGGAACCCCAGCGCTGGGAACCGGCAGCTGCGGGAAAGGTATCCGAGCCAAAGACCTCATTCAAGATGCTTTCGACTACCTCCTGGATGACGCCTTGAAGGAATTCATGACAGACAACGTGGTGCAGATGCGGCGCATCGTGAACACCGTCACCATCACCATCAGGCTGCTGGCGAGTAACATCCCCAAGGATGAAGTGTGTCCGAAGAAGGTGGTGGAATGGGTGCTCCTTGCCAACCAGTGGCTGTGCCGTCTGAGCTGGCTCTTGCAGTGCATCGAGGATGAGGAGCAGAAGAGTCGAATGGGCAGCTGCCATGGAAGCCCGCTCCGCCCCGACATGTCTCTGTGGGAGGTCTACGAGAAGTACATGGAAGAGCTGGACATGCTGAAAGGCCAGATGGAAAAGCTGCTGGAACTGGACCAGGATCCCGAGCTGTTCCACACTTTCCTGTGCGGCAGGTTTCGGGTGGAGGAGGCCCTCTTCTACCTCCCCTTCACGGTCAATTTGGACCCATCCCTGAAAAGACAGATGGAGCTGCAACGTGGCAGCCACAGACTGAAACGGACAAAGAAATTCGACAAGCTCAGCACCTGCACTCTGCTGGGTATGACGGTGGAGGATGTCTGCCGAGAGGTGGGTCACCCTTGGGTTTCCTTCCTTCGAGCAGGGCCAGCTGTCGATAGAATGTCCATGCCTCTTCATCGCAAGAAGCATGTCATTCATGTGACAGCAGCTGCCCACAGATGATGGCTACAGGCAGAGCCATCTTTGCAAATCGTGGGGCCCTGAATAATTGAGGGCCCTTCTGCAGGATTGCCTGGGCCTTTTCCCCTCATGCAGCTTCTGCTGGAGGTCTGGTCGTTCCTTCTACCTCCCTTCCCCAAGCAGGGCTCAGGAACTAGAGCAGAGTTGCAGATCCTCTCTGTTTGCTAGCTTGCTGCTGCTGCTGATTTGAACCCCGTAGCAGATTTGAACCTAGGCCCTCTAGGAGTGTGTCTAAACTACATGGCTCCGTCGACGGAGCCATGTAGATGAGGCTGATCGGCAGAGGGAAATGAAGCCGCGATTTAAATAATCGTGGCTTCATTTAAATTTAAATGGCTGCCGCGCTCTGCCGACCAGCTGATGATCAGCTGTTTGTCGGCAGATCGGGGCAGTCTGGACGCTTCCCCGTCGACGTGAAAGCCCTTTGTCGACCTCCCCGGTAAACCTCATCCCACGAGGCATCAGGGGGAGGTCGACAAAGGGCTTTCATGTCGACGGGAGCGTCCACACTGCCCCGATCTGCCGACAAACAGCTGATCATCAGCTGGTCGGCAGAGCGCGGCAGCCATTTAAATTTAAATGAAGCCGCGATTATTTAAATCGCGGCTTCATTTCCCTCTGCCGATCAGCCTCATCTACATGGCTCCATCGATGGAGCCATGTAGTTTAGACACACCCCTAGAGGCCTCGACAGCTGGAGCCATGAAGGCAGCTGGCTCCCAGCTTAGGATGTAGAGCTCCCTTGTTCTTATCTCTGGCTGTAAGAGGTCCAATTGCCACACGAAGGGACAGTGAACCACACACACTAGGTGTGTGGATTACACTGCCAGCTGAGAGGAGCACGTGGGGGAGGGCGAAGGGAAAAGCCCTGCAGCAGACAGGACACAGCGTCCCCAGAGACGAACCGGCAGAGGCATATCCTCAGACATACAAGAACACATGGGTGCTGCATTGGGGAACTCAAAAATTTGGTGCCCAAATTTTCCGGTGCCCTATGCAGCTACATATTTCCCATGGGCCTAGGGACAGCCCTGACTACGGGCCCCAGAGCTGGGAGAAAACTGTCCCACATAACTGGTGCATAACTGGAGGGAGAGGAGCGAGAACTAGTGGGGGTAGGATGTTGAGGGGAACAGGCGGTGTGGGATGGGGGCTTTCGGGGAAGGCACAGTGTGGGTTTGAGGCCTCAGGAGTACGGGGGGCACATGAGAGGGAATGGGCAGAGTGAGGATGAGGGGAAAGGGTGATGTAGGGGGCAAGGCCACAGTCCGGGCTCTGCTAGTTCCCCCACTTTCTGCTGCTCCTGACTCTTGGTTTGCACAAAACATTTCTTCTTGGAACAACTCGGTTCCTTGGAGCTCTTTCCTCCAACCCCGAAGCCATTGGCTGGCTCTCCCCGGGTTCATCCTTTACGCTCTGAAATGACTTTGGTCGGTTTTAAGACTGGAAGACCCGTAGCTGTCTGTTATGCACTCCAGAGAGAAGAGAGGCAAAAACATAAATACTCTTGCTGGAGGCCTGCAGTGTAATACCCCTTATCCAGAATAACACACAAGAACCCTGAGGCTATGTCTACACTGCTAGCTTTTGCCTGCAGAGAGCATGCTAGGGTGTGTCTAGACTACATGCCTCCGTTGACGGAGGCATGTAGATTAGACAGATCGGCAGAGGGAAATGAAGCCGCGATTAAAATAATCGCGGCTTCATTTAAATTTAAATGGCTGCCCTGCTCTGCCGATCAGCTGTTTGTCGGCAGATCGGGGCAGTCTGGACGTTCCCCTGTCGACAGAAAACCCTTTTGTCGACCGCCCCGTTATGCCTCGTGGGATGAGGTTTACCGGGGCGGTCGACAAAAGGGTTTTCTGTCGACAGGGGAACATCCAGACTGCCCCGATCTGCCGACAAACAGCTGATCGGCAGAGCAGGGCAGCCATTTAAATTTAAATGAAGCCGCGATTATTTTAATCGTGGCTTCATTTCCCTCTGCCGATCTGTCTAATCTACATGCCTCCGTCGACGGAGGCATGTAGTCCAGACACACCCCTAATGAAGCACAAGAAGTTGCTAACGAGTGCTTCATTAGCATACTCTCTGCCTGCAAAGGCCCGCAGTGTAGATATAGCCTTAGGTCGAGAGGCCCAACTCCACCCCCGTCAGGCTGACTGCATGCTTCCCTCCAGCCTACAAGCAGGGTCAGGAAACCTTCCCTCTTCATTTCAACACACCCCTCCAGTGGTCCCTGCATTGCTAGCTTTTGCCTGCAGAGAGCATGCTATTTCCCCTGCCGTGCCAACTTGCTCAGCGGTGCCCCTAGCAGAATCCAAGCACACGGCAGTGGGGTGTGCAGGGTACCATACCTGGCCCCACAGCCGGCCGGCCCGCCTTGTTTGCTAGAATCTGAGCAAGCCCAGACAGGTTCCTCTCGGGAGCTATAGCGGACCCTTCCTAAAAACGTGCTTGGCGACCTGTTCAGTAGATGCACGGCAATAACGGGTGCTCCCACTTCTCTTCCAGATGGACACAATCGGCTTGAAGGAGGAAAACGTCCCGCTGTACAAACAGAGGCTCAGGGACCATAATCTCAACAGACGCGCGCAGGTCTATAGTGACAACACTGAAATCAAAGAGGCCCTGCACATGAGTCTTGGCGAATGGACCCTCTTTAGCATCCATTTCCTTGGAGTGTTTCCCCGGGCGAATTTGGCCTCTTCTGTGGTGTCCCCCGTCCCGTTCCACGTCAGGCCAGAGGCTCTGAAGAACATGGTTGCCTTAAGAGAGACTGTGGCGAGAGGGAGCAAGCTCTCTCTGAACAGCTCCAGGGAAGATCTTTGGGAAAAGAGATAACTCTGAATCCTGAACACAGAGGTGAAAGTGCCCTGGTGCGCAGCTCCAGCAAGAACTGCAAAGACCTGGGCAGCAACAGGACAGTACCTGTGAGAAACTGTAAAGTTACTTTCACGGCCGCCTGTACAAAACCAGAAGCAAGATCGGGGCTTTCGCCCACAGTGTACCTCCCTGCGTCTCCAGTGACATCGCACGGCTGAATCATAGAATCCTAGAGTTGGAAAAGACCTCAGGAGTCATCAAGTCCAGCCCCCTGCCCAAGGCAGGACCAATCCCAACTCAATCATCCCAGCCAGGGCTTTGTCAAACCGAGACTTAAAAACCTCTAGGGATGGAGATTCCACCACCTCCCTAGGGAACCCAGCCCAGCGCTTCCCCACCCTCCTAGGGAAATAGTTTTTCTTAATATCCAACCTAGACCTCCCCCGCTGTAACCTGAGACCACTGTTCCGTGTTCTGCCATCCCTCACTACTGAGAACAGCCTCTCTCCATCCTCTTTGGAACCTCCCTTCAGGAAGTTGAAGGCTGCTATCAAATCCCCCCTCACTCTTTGCTTCTGCAGGCTAAACAAACCCAAATCCCCCAGTTTCTCCTCATAGGTCATGTGCTCCATACCCCGAATCATTTTGGTCAAGCTCCCCTGGACCCCCTCCAATGCGTCCCCATCCTTCCTGTAGTTGGGGGCCCAGAACTGGACACAATACTCCAGATGTGGCCTCACCAGAGCCGAATAAAGGGGAATAATCACTTCTCTGGATCTGCAGGCAATGCTCCTCCTAATGCACCCTAATATGCCATTAGCCTTCTTGGCTACAAGGCCACCCTGTTGACTCATCTCCGGCTTCTCATCCACTGGAATCCCCAGGTCCTTTTCTGCTGAACTGCTGCTTAGCCAGTCGGTCCCCAGCCTGTAACAATGCTTGAAGCAATCAGATGACAAGAGAAGAATTAAGGATCCGGGGGCGGAAGGAGGGGGGGACTGTACTGGGTCTGAGGGATTTGGGGCACATTCATGTCAACGGGGCTGGTGACAGACGTTGTCGGGCCCTGGGTAATGTATGGGAGGGGGTCGGCTCCAGACCCCCTCAAAGGGGCAAGGCTCTAGACCCCCTCAAAGGGGCAAAGCTAAAGGTAGGAGGGGCAAGGCGAGGGCCAATCAGGCCTTAGCGCCACCCACCTTGCACCAGACAGAGCTCTAGGACTGATTTCATTTGCCCGGGTCTCTGGCAGTGGCGGCTGCCATAATAGTCGATACAGTGACCCAGAGGCCTGGACCCTTTTAAATCATCAGCTCCCGAGACAACTGCCCCCTTTGCCTCTCCCCCTCCCCATCCGTGGCCCCTGTCTGTGGGGCTTCAGACCCTGGTGGTCAAAGTTGTGAAAGTAGAAAGAATTATACTGTAAGAAAAAGATGAATTGTGCTGTAATAACTGAATAAGTTGAAGGAATTCTGTTTGTCTTTTTAAGAGAAAGAAGAAAAGTATGTTAATGTTGATTGTAGGTATGCAGATCAAGGTGCTAGCCAATTTGGGCCTGAGTTTAACAGGAAAAGGAACATTAAGTGTTAGACAGGAAACAATTCCAGATAATCAGGGAGATATAGCCAGGAGATTGCTGTGTGCTTAATATTGAAATGAAGATACTTAACCACACTAATAATGTGAAGTTTTGCCACATCCTTTGATCTTGTTAACTTGGCCTTTTGACTGTATAAAATCAAGGGGTTTGAACCTTGTATGGTACTCACATTTTCTGAATGCATTTTAGCAAAGCTTTGCTGAAATAAACAGAGCAGTCTGCCAAATCTGTGAGTCCTGTCTGACTTTGACAATTTGGAGGTCCCACTGAGATGGCAACCGTCTTCGCTGAGGCTGTGTGATCTCTGACTGTTTTGCAGGATGACCGTGGTAGCCGGCACCTGGGCATTTGGCCCGAGCGGTCCTCCACCAGAACGGAAAGGTGCACAACCATAGCGAAGTCTACGCCATCGAACCTGTTGGTTCCTGCTCTGTTCTGGTAGGGATCCCGGGATCTAACATCAGGACTCTGGTCAGGTAATTATTTTGTCCGGACTGAGGACTGTCTTGTCTCTGTGTCTATCCGTCTTCCCTGTGGTGTGAGTGAGTCTGGGAGCCATCCCTGTCCAGGGACTGGCCGACCAAGGGGCTCCTGTCCCCGCGGTCTGTGTGACTGGAATCTGCACAATCGCAGCCGCACTGCACCTTGGATAAAATCCTTGGAGTGAACGCAAGGGCGATTGAGGCAGTAGCCTGTGGGCTTCTTTTGTGTGTTGCACTGGGCACCGCTCTGACGAACCCGAATTTCCTCCTTGTGTAATTGGTGTATGAAGTCCTCCTGTATGGGTAACTAGACGTCTAAGCAGGGATAGTTCCCTAAAGGGACCCTGGCTCAGTTTATATATTTTAGAAAGGGTCCGGACTCCTGTAAATTTCTGGAAAAATGATCTAGATTGACTCTGGGGGGATCCCAAAACTCAGTGGCCACTGTTAGGATCTTGGAACAAAGACCAAGTGGACGTCTTAAAAGACAAACTTGGCCTTCCCAAAAACTAAATTGGCTAGAGGAGAGGTAGATTGCTTCATGCAGTGGTGGGACGAGGCAAATCTTAAATGAACTGAATCGAAGCTCGCCTCCCTTAAAAATTCTAATTATAAGAAAAAGCTTTATTGGAAACCTCCTCTCCCACCACCAGATCGAGCGCTTCCCTTTACCCCGTCCTCCAAGAAGACTCAGACCGGTCCTACTTGAAGCTATAAACCCTTGGCCCACACGGAGCTCCACTCGATTTTAAAAGGTTTTCCAAAGCCCCAGGAAAACCCTACCAAATTTGCAGAGAAATTTTGCTAGTGTGCAATGCCTATGAACCCTCTGAAGCAGACCTCCTGCAACTATGTAAGCTACTTATAACCCCGTAAACAGCAACAAAGAAAAAAAAAAAAAACCCGGGCAACTATCACACAGACTGACTGATGGTTTTTTTTGTTTGTTTGGTTTTTTTGGGGGGGTTTTTGGGGTACAGCAACCAGGTAAAAATGGACAGGGCGCCCTGGCGCATGCGTTTGTTAATAGCCTCTTATCTGCTATTAGCAGTATGTTAAAGCAAATAAGTGTTGGATGGGAGGCCAAGACCATGGACAAATTGCAAGCAGTGGCAGAGCATTGCCACTGCACTCTAAAAGGAAAGAGAAGCAGTCCTCACAAAAGTTGATAGCTCTGCAAATACAGCATTATTCAGGGCAGGGCAGACAGTACTGGGAACGGGGAGGGTACCAAGAATGGGGATAAGGTCGGAGAAGGGGTTGTGGCACCGGGTTTTTGGGATTTAGAGGTTTCAGCTCCGGTCATATCCACCCTGTGGGAACAAGGCATTATTGTCCCCTATTCCAGCCCCTGTAACACTCCTATCCTCCCAGTTTGAAAAGCTGATGGTAAATCATGGTGGTTTGTTCAGGATCTTCAAGCTATTAACTGCATTGTTGTACCCACCTTTCCTGTAATCCCTAACCCAGCAACCAATCTGGCTTCTATCCTGCCAGATGCAACTCATTTTACTGTTGTTGATTTGTGTTCTGCTTTCTTTTCTGTCCCGGTTCACCCTAAGTTCCAGTATCTTTTTGCCTTTTCTTACAAGGAGCAGCAGTATGCTTCCCAAGGGGTACACAGAAAGCCCGTCTTACTTTTCCCAAGCATTAGCCAAAGACCTTGTTAACCTGGTCTTCCCCTCTGGGTCCACATTGGTCCAATGTGTAAATGATCTACTCCTCTGTTCCCCTTCATTATCTGCCTCAGAAACTGACTCTTTAGTGCTTCTCACTGCCCCCCCCCCCCACCTTAGGGTTACCTGACTACTGTAAGCCTTTACCCTTTTCTGCCACGAGCAATCTGGTTGTGCACTTGGGGTTCTTACTCAGGAGCATGGTGGCAAAAATCGTCCAGTAGCTTATTTCTCTGCCACCTTGGATCCTGTTGCCCAAGGTCTACCCCCCTGTCTGCGTGCTGTGGCTGCTGCGGCACGCCTAATTGAAATGTCTTGAGTCCCTTGTCCTCCGCTCTCCTGTTTCTCTCATGGTCCCTCACTCTATAGATACTCTCCTGCTACAATGTAATACAGCTCACCTTTCCTCCGCCCGCCTCACTTTTACTGCTTTCGGCTTCGCATATCACCATAAAGTGCTGTTCTCAGTTGAACCCTGCCACTCTCCTTCCTCTGGCTAATGACGGTGAACCCCACGACTGCCTTGCAAGTGTCTCTGCTGTCACCGTCTCATGCCCCGACCTTTCTGATGTCCCTCTCTCTAACTCCGACCTTGTGTTATTCACTGACGGTTCCTGCTTTAGAGATAGCCAAGGTCGTCTCCTCGCAGGATACGCTGTGGTATCACTCTCTGAAACCCTAGAAGCTGCGCCTTTCCCTTCTGTGACCTCAGCACAAGTCGCTGAACTAGTTGCCCTAACCCGCACTTGCTTTCTGGCTGAGGGACGCTCCGCCACCATTTACACTGATTCTCGATATGCTTTTGGGGTTGTACATGACTTTGGCACCCTCTGGCAAGCTCGGGGTTTCCTTACCTCTGCTGGTACCCCTATCAAGAATGGCCCCTACATTGCTGCTCTCCTGTATGCACTCCCATCTGCATTAGCTATTGTTAAGTGCCCTGGTCACTCCACAGCAGATACTGATGTTGCTAAGGGTAATGCTGCCATAGAACCTTCCCCAGGTGCGTTTCTCGGTTCCCTTTCTGTTTCTGTACCACCGCAGTCCCTTTCTAAAGTCACCCTGCTCCAAGACTCTGCCTCAGAAACAGAAAAAGACTCCTGGGTCGCCCGGGGTTGCTCTCTACACCCTGATTCCCTTTGGCGCCCCCTTATTGGTGCCTTTGTGGCCCCTTTTCGCTCTACCCAGCTCTGGCCGCCCTGCTACACGGCGTTTCGCATGTCGGAAAGGAGGGTATGATCTCTGCTGTAACTAAGGCAGAATGGTGGGCCCCCCATTTCAGCTCTTTTGCAGCTCACCACTGTGCCGCCTGTACCACTTGCCAAAGCTACAATGTTGGCAAACCTGTAAAGGTAGCTCAAGGGTTCTGGGGCCTGCCCCAAGCACTGTTCTTGCATTGGCAGCTTGATTTTGTACAAATGCCTGTGTGTCAACTATATGAATTTATTTGGGTTATGGTATGCTTATTTTTGGGTTGGATTGAAGTCTTTCCTTGTCGCAAAGCTGATTCGCTGTCTGTTGCCAAATGTTTGTTAAATCATATTATGCCTGCCAAAGAAATTCCTGCCACTCTGTCCAGTGACCGGGGTACACGTTTTACTGAACAACTTGTTCAGCACCTGGATCGTGTGTTACATGTCACACACCTGCTGCACTGTCCCTACCATCCCAAAGACATAAATTAAGTCCTTTTGAAATTGTTTATGTGAACAATGGCTACCATTACTCCAGTCTCAGACTTGAACTTGACTCACAGTACACTCCTTCAGTACTGCAAGGGACTAATGCAAGCTGTAAGTCACTTCCATTCACAGGTTCGAGCCGCCTGGCCGACGGAACCCACCTCGGATGCCTGCCACACTCTCGAGACAGGTGATTGGGTCTACGTACGACACCACCAACGAAAACACGCCATGGAACCCCGGTGGAAGGGCCTGCATCAGGTGCTGCTCACTGCCCAGACGGCTGTTAAGTTATCCGGCATCGCAGCATGGATACAGGCTTCGCAGTGTAAGAAGGCACCATCCCCAGCGGACCAATCATCACCTCAGGACCATGCAGAGTCAATTTTGACTCCAGAAGAAGACGTAGAGGAACAGCCTGCAATACCTTACAACCTACGTTCGCGTAAGGATTGCCTGAAGCAGATGAGGACCAAAAGCAAGGCCCAAGAAGAAGCAGTAGTGAGCCTAGCGCCTGCTGCCTGGTGGACATAAAACCGTAACTGCGGGTCCCTCAGTGGAGGTTGTCAGAACCAAAAGGGTCTTGCCTCCAACATGTGCCTCTGGTGGGGCCTGTTCCTCGGCCACTGGTGTCTTAAGATCTGGGGAATCCACAATGACAATGACAATTCTTTTATCCACCAGCAAGTATGGATCGCTCAGACCCTTAATATCTCTAATTGCTGGGTCTGCAGCCACATTCCATCCCACTCACAAGCTGGTTCCTGTCTTGGCAATCCCACTTAATTCCCCAGGCCTCACCCGTTTAACAAGACATGGAACAGTAATGACACTTGGGAAGCAGTGGGAATAATTGTGGGAATAAATGTATCTAAACGGATAAGTGTGGAGGAGAAAAAAGGTCACTGGTGTTTGGTGTGTAATGGGACGGGGCTGAATCTGGGGAGGAGCAGTTGTCTCCAGCATATTGTAACATCAGTACAATCTTTAATGCCATGCAAATAACACCACTCCCCGTAAGGAGAATCACCGTGTGCCCTTCGGGGGATATTACTCCTCCTTTGTAGACACCTATATGGCAAAGGGGTGCAACCGACCCTTCCCGGCTTTGATAGGGCATCATTGGGTCTGTGGAACAAAGGCCTAGACCACATTACCAGTTAACTGGTCAGGTATCTGTTATCCCGCCCAACTCTTCCCACAATTCCGAGTGTTAGAGTCCTTCCCATGAGAACGCCTCCGTAATTTTAGGCGAAAAAGAAGGGACTTGTCGGATGCCCAATGGTATGTGAATCACATAAGCCCTTTAACTTGGGAAGAGGCTATTGGTGGTTCCTTTGACCCACTTGGGGGAGTAATACATCATGCAAAAAGGCTTCTGAGGTTACAAACAGTAGTTAAAATCATGGAAAATGAAACTGGAAAAAGTTTAAGGGCCCTGGCCAAAGAAACAGGAGCGATCAGACAAGTGGTCCTCCAAAACCGTCAGGCATTGGATATAGTGCTGGCAGCAAAAGGAGGGACCTGTGCTCTCATTGGCAAAGAATGTTGTGTATATATACCAGACAACACCAATGATAGAATAGATCGCGCTAGCTACTTAAAAAAGATTGCATACCTTTCCAACGAAGAGCCAAGTTCCCTGTGAAAATGGCTAAGTAACTTGTCCAATTTCTCTGGCATAGGAAACTGGTTGTTTCAGGAAGCCCTGACTATCCTATTTGGAATCTTAATAATTTTTGTATGTTTTCAGTTAATCTCCTGTTGTATCCAAAACTGTGCAAGACATGTCACAGACATGTCCCCTCACCAGAGTGCTAATCTGATGCTTTTAAATATCACTAATGAACAAAAAGACAAAGAACGGTTAATGCAAGGAACCCAGTAATTGTTGGTCATAGGCGAGGCTTGACCAAAAGGAGGGATTGTGAAAGTAGAAAGAATTATACTGTAGGAGAAAGATGAATTGTACTGTAATAATTGAATAAGTTGAAGGAATTCTGTTTGTCTTTTAAGAGGAAGAAGAAAAGTATGTTAATGTTGATTGTAGGTATGCAGATCAAGGTGCTAGCCAATTTGGGCCTGAGTTTAACAGGAAGAGAAACATTAGGTGTTAGACAGAAAGCAATTCTAGATAATCAGGGAGATATAGCCAGGAGATTGCTGTGTGCTTGATATTGAAATGAAGATACTTAACCACACTAATAATGTGAAGTTTTGCCACACCCTTTGATCTTGTTAACTTGGCCTTTTGACTGTATAAAATCAAGGGGTTTGAACCTTGTATGGTACTCACATTTTCTGAATGCATTTTAGCAAAGCTTTGCTGAAATAAACAGAGCAGTCTGCCAAATCTGTGAGTCCTGTCTGACTTTGACACTTCCCAGGGTGCCCTGGTGGCCACTCCAGCCTCAACCAAGATCACTCCTCTCCTTCCTCCCTCCCCGGAGCCTTTAGGGGTTGACTCTGGCCACAGTGTCTGTGCCAGTTCCAAGCCTGCCAGGCCAGAGCCAGCAGTCACTACCCCTGACCCAGTGGCCCCCAAACATGAGCCAGCAAAGACTGGCAGCCAGCCCTCCACCACTCGCCAGGAGCAGTCTGCCAGCTCCCAGGAGCCTGACAGCGGCTGGAGAAGGCGGGCACCTTCCTGGTCCAGGGTGGAGATCATGGACCTTATTCAGGTTTGGGGGGATTGCCCCCAATGTCCATGATCTCTGCACTAGAGAGAGGAATGCGGCCGTCAATGGCAGGATAGCTGCCAGCGTGGCACTAAAGGCCACATGTGAACCCAGGAGCAAGTTTGCATGAAAATCAAGTTGGTCTGGAGAGCCCCCCAACCCTGAGCCTTGACCTTCCCCTCCCCTTTCTTCCCCTTGCTTCCTCCCCCCAAGTTTTCCCCCTTCCCTCTCCCCCCCGTCTCTTCTCCTCTCTCCCGCCTCCTTTCCCCAGTCTCACCAGAGTTTCATTCTCCCCCCTCTCCCCCGGGGTTTTGTTAAATAAAGATAGTTTGTGTTCATGAAAATACGTGTATTTTATTTGACATCAGGAAGGGGGCTTAGGGAGAGGTAAGTGGAAGGACGTGAGGGAGGAATGAGGCACAAGCCCCCAGTGGGGCAGACCAGAGAGGCTCTGAGGGCTCCTCAGGATGGAAGCTCTCCCGCAGAGCCTCCTGGATACTGACAGCCCCCTGATGGACCTCTCAGATGGCAGCCTGCAGAAAGTTCAGACAGGTCCGCAGCAACGCGTCCACGAAAAGCACCAGAGTGCCCAGGGGCAGCTCTGGCTTCACGTTGCAGAGTGCTGTGATGTCCCGAGTGAAGGCAACCAGAGCACACAGAGACAAAATGGTTTCCTGTCCCTCATGGAGGTAGGCAAGCAAGCAGGGAAACCTGAGAACTGGCTGTCCAAGGGGGTGCCTTTAAGCACAGGCCTCAGACAGCCTCAGGCAGCAGCCATACAAAGTAACTCCTGACCTGATGCCCTGCCGGACCTGATTCTGTCCGGCCTTAAATGCGATTCACCGTCCACTCAGTGTGGACGCGCTATTTCGAAATAGCAAAACGCTATTTCAAAATGCATTTTGTGTGTAGACGCGCTATTTCGAAATAAGATATTTTGAAATAATGCTGTAGTGTAGACATACTCTGAAAGAAGAAATCAGGCCCCTGAGTAATTGAAACAGATACTTCAAAGAGTTTAATTGGAAACATGTGCACAGTAAATACAAACACTATATTATTTACAGGGGAGGGTTATTTACAGGTGACTGTTTGTGAGACACAGCATGGCCAGCACCTGAGAAATAAACTTAAAGAGTCATCAGCATTTGTACAATGCCCCTTAATAAATATAATAATATGGGTTGGGATTAAGCTGCTGGATATGGAATGGAAAACAATCTCCAAAACAGGAAACACCACAAGATTAGGGGAACTCCTATTACCTAATATAGTGAATTATCAGAAAGTGTCAATTCAACAGGGGAAAACACTGATCCCCTTCCCATATTCAGCCATCACAGGAAGATTCTCTCCCCATTGAGAACCACAGACAATGATATCCCAGACCCCCTCAGCCTTTTACCCTCCTTTGCTAACTGTTGTCTGGTGACTCCTCATAGGCCCAGAACCCAGGAGGGCAAGAGTAAAGTGCTGAGAGAGACTAGAAACCTAACTATTCAGGAAACTTTTTCTATGAGGTGGAGGATCATAGCCTCTAAATTTGGAGGACGAATGATATCTGCTGAGTACCTTCTTTGAAGGGCAGAGTGTTCTGAACTCCCAATATCATCAGAGGGAGTTTGAGGACACTCAGCAACTTATGAGACTGGACAATACAAGCACAGTTAAAGGCCCTGGATATCTAAAGGAAATCACCAAAATCCACAGTTAGATGCTTAAATGCCAATTAAAGCCACCCTTAGTGAATTCCCCCGGCATGTGTAATCCCCTAAGTAGTATAAGGGCCCTACCATCAATCAAACGTTAGCCCTGCCCCCTGATCCCGGAAGTCCTGCCCCCTGACCGCCAGAATTCCCTTCTCCCCTGTCACCAGAAGTCCGGCCACTGTATGGTAGTACATCCGGGTCAAGAGGGACAGCTGACCGGGTGTCATGTGACCCCCATTAGGCCCGTCCCCTGTCACCGGAAGTCCTGCCTTTGGGGGTAATACATCCGGGGTCAAGAGGGGCAGGTGACCGGAAGTAAGGAGTGTCATGTGACCCCTCTAAGGACTCGCCCCGCCTCCCTCAACCAATCAGGAAGGGTTTTTCCCCTGTAGGACCGCCCCGCGAACCGCTTTAACCAAGCGGGGGGGCAGTTCTGGGACCGGATGACCCGCCCCGCAGTGGGTTGTGTGACCCCTCTAAGAACTTGCCCCGCCTCCCTCCACCAATCAGGAGGGGGTTTTTCCCTGTAGGACCGCCCCGCGAACCCCTTTGACCAATCGGGGGGCAGTTTTGGGACCGGATGACCCACCCAGCAGTGGGTTGTGTGACCCCTCTAAGAACTCGCCCTGCCTCCCTCTACCAATCAGGAGGGGTTTTTTCCCTGTAGGACCACCCCACAAATCGCTTTGACCAATCCGGGGAGTGCAGTTCCGGGACCCGTTGACCAGACCGAAGACGGGTCGTGTGACCCCTCTAAGAGCTTCCCGTGACACCCTTTGCCAATCAGAGCATAGCACTTCCCCGTAAGTTCTAGCGCCACACAAAAGAGGCCATCTTGTTCCAAGAGCGCGTGTTTCAGAGAGCGTGCAAACGCTGAGCGGAAACATGGCTTCTTTCACCAACTTTGTTTTGGTGCCGAGAAGAAAGCGCTACATCAGCGACAGTTCCGAGGAGGAAGGAGAAGTTGAAGGGAGCCCTTTGACCCACCCGCTGATGGATACACCAATATCTGACACCGAAACCCAACCGCTCACGATGCAGCCAGACAAGCTAGATAGCCTGGAGGAAGAAGGTGCCCATGGCTCCCAGGAGTCGGACAAGACGCATGGAAAAGAAGCCAAATAGGTAAATGAAAGATCGAAGTTGGGGCATCATGGGGTTAGGAATCCGGGATTTTGTAAACTTTAAAAAAAAAATGACCAGAGCGTCTTACATTATTTCTTTCTGGCAATCTTTTGACAGCTTGACGATGCCTTTCTAGCTGACCGTCAGACCCAGGACAGCATTGCATCGGACGAGGAAGACGAACCGGGCCCACCTTGTTTTTGCTCAACACCGATACAAAGCATTGAAGAGAACGCCTAGGATGACGGCCATGAAGAATTCAGGAGGTGGCTGTGCATTGACCTAGTTGAGCCAGTGCCACATCATAAGCGTAAAAAAGTTATGCGCTCTATTGTACGCATTAGTGTTTATACCGTCCTTAGTCACTGTCTTAGGGAAAAGCTTTTTGAGGACTGTGAGGGTTGTGTCATAAATGCGCCAGCCCAGCGGTACCATGACTGTTTGACTTGGACTCCAGAGGGTATAAACTGCAAGCTCCAGGGCCTATGTGCTGAACTGTGTTTGGAAATCTTATTAAATACTGTTATTGCCGTAGGTCCGTGGTCCCCAACACGGTGCCCACGGGCGCTATGGCGCCCGCAGGGGCATTTGCATGCACCCGCCAGGTGCTCGGGGCTGACCTGGCCCTGGGCACATAGCGCGTGGCGCTTGCACGGGGGGGCGCGCCGGCCCCGGGCGCGCGGCGCTTGGCAGGGGGAGTGCCGGCCTCGGGCGCGCGGCGCTTGGCGGGGGGAGCGCCGGCCCCGGCCCCGGGCGTGTGGCGCTTGCGGGGGGAGCGCCGGCCCCGGGCGCGCGGCGCTTGGCGGAGATGAGCATTACTATGGGGTTCTGGATGTGAAAAAGTTGTTCGGAGCGAAAAATTATTGTGAGTTTTGCCACACAGTATACAGTCATGACCACTCTTGCAGGTATTGTTGCCGCCTCTGCTTGAGCGGAACGTGCTCAGACAGCGTGGGCGTGCCGCTGCGGTGTCCTAGCTGTATCTTGGAACAAGATGGCCTCTTTTGTGTGGCGCTAGAACTTATGGGGAAGTGCTATGCTCTGATTGACAGAGGGTGTCACGGGAAGCTCTTAGAGGGGTCACACGACCAGCTTCCGGTCTGGTCAACGGGTCCCAGAACTGCACCCCCCGAATGGTCAAAGCGATTTGTGGGGCGGTCCTACAGGGAAAAAAACCCTCCTGATTGGTAGAGGGAGGCAGGGTGAGTTCTTAGAGGGGTCACACAACCCACTTCTGGGCGGGTCATCCGTTCCCGGAACTGCCCCCCGATTGGTCAAAGCAGTTCACGAGGCGGTCCTACAGGGAAAAAACTCCTCCTGATTGGTGGAGGGAGGCGGGTTGAGTTCTTAGAGGGGTCACACGACCCACTTCTGGGCGGGTCATCCGTTCCCGGAACTGCCCCCCGATTGGTCAAAGCGGTTCGCGGGGCGTTCCTACGGGGAAAGCCCTTCCTGATTGGTAGAGGGAGGAGGGGCAAGTCCTTAGAGGGGTCACATGACACCCCTTACTTCCGGTCACCTGCCCCTCTTGACCCCGGATGTATTACCCCCAAGGGCGGGACTTCCGGTGACAGGGGACGGGCCTAACCGGGGTCACATGACATCCTTTTTTACTTCCGGTCACCTGTCCCTCTCGACCCGGATGTACTACCCTCCAGGGGCGGGACTGCCAGTGACAAGGGAGAAGGGACTTCCGGGGAGTCGGGGGGGGGACTTCCAGGGTCAGGGGGCGGGGCTAATGTTTGATTGATGGTAGGGCCCTTATACTACTCCCCTACCCCATAGACAGCTAGCAGATATAGCGTTCAGTCTAGCTTCCCACCCAAGTATATGATGTGCAAGCTGGAAACAGAAGCAGGAGCTCTTTCTTCTATTTGTCTGTGCTTCATTCCCCGAGCACTCATCCAGGTCAGATGTCTCTTAGGACCTGAGTTGCCACCAGCTGGACAATGGGACTTGGGTCATTCTGTAGGACCTGGAGAGCTGGAATTACAGAGAATATGACTCACTTTTCATATAGTCACCTATGCCTGCAGTAGCTGGAGATTTAGTACCAGTGAGTACCAAGCTCCAGAAGCTCTCTGTACAAACAAAGCTTTAGGTTCCTCCATTGGGATCCTTCCAAGCTCCAAACTGAGATGGAGGAGGGGGGAGAGGGGAGACCCTGACCCTACCAGAAACTCATCCAATTGGAAGGTGCTCCATTGACTCAATAGCTTCTGCTTTTAAGTTATTTTACATCTCCTGACAGAAATAAATCTGATGGTGTGGAGTTTGGGGTAGCAAAAAGTGGCTCCCAGGGAGCCGATGGAGCCCAAAGAGTGGATCACACAGGTTGGGAAGAGGCATTGCCAGGGTAGCCAGGAGATGCACTGACTTATATCACACTGGCTGCAGTTTCCTCCAGGTACGTCTACACCGCAAAGTTAATTCAAAATAACAGCTGTTATTTTGAATTGACTTTAATAGCATCTATACATGCAAACCGCTATTTCGAAATTAATTCGAAATAGCAGAGCGCTTAATTCAAATTTGGTAAACCTCATTCTACGAGGAGTAACACCAAATTTGAAATAGCTATTTCAAATTAAGTGCTGTGTAGACAATTAATTCAAAATAGGGGGCCTCCAGCCCTTCCCAGGGAGCCCTGGTGGCCACTCTGGGCACAACCAGGAAAACTTCCTCTCCTCTCCCCCTGGCCCCAGAGCCATTAAAGGGATAGACCCTGGCCCGTGCCAGATCCAAGCCTACCAGCCAAGAGCCAGCAGTGGCCACCGGGGCCCCTGAGCCAGTAGCCACAAAACGTGAGCCAGCAAGGCACTGGCAGCCAACCCTCCACTGCTCCTCAGGAGCAGTCTGCCAGCACCCAGGAGCCTGACAGGGGCTGGAGAAGGCGGGTGCCTTCCTGGTCCAGGGTGGAGATCATGGACCTTATTCAGGTTTGGGAGGGATGCCCCAGCATCCATGATCTCCGCACTAGACAGAGGAACACGGCCGTCAATGGCAGGATAGCTGCCAGCCTGGCCACCAAAGGCCACATGCGAACCCAGGAGCAGGTTTGCATGACAATCAAGTTGGTGCGGTGAGACCCCCAACCTTGGGCCCTGATCTTCCCTTCCCCCTTCTTCCCTTTGCTTCTCCCTTCCAACTTCCTCCTCCCAGGTTTCACCCTCCCCTCTCCCACCCACTCTATTCCTCTCTCCCACCTCCTTTTCCCAGTCTCCCCAGAGGTTCACCCTGTTGTTCAATAAACCCAGTTTCTATTTTTGAATATACATGTCTTTTATTTGACATCAGGAAGGGAGGCTAGGGAGGAGTAAGTAGATGGACGTGAGGGAGGAATGGGGCACGAGCCCCCGGTGGGGAGGACCGGGGTGGCTCTGAGGGCTCCTCGGGGTGGACACTCTCCTGCAGGGCCTCCTGGATCCTGACAGCCCCCCGATGGACTCCCCGGACGGTAGCCTGCAGCAAGTGCAGCTGGGCTGATGGCAACAACCCTACGAGACGCACCGGTGTGCCCAGGGGCAGCTCTGGCTCCATGTGGCCGAGTGCTGTGGTGTCCCGAGTGCAGGCACTCAGGGCACTCCAAGACAGGACTGCTTTGCTCTCCCTCATCGGGGTAGACAAGCGAGCGGGGAACCCTGAGAACTGTCTGTTCGGGGTGGGGGTAGGGTCCCGTGAAGCACGGAGCTCAGTTAGCCTGAGGCAGCAGCCCCACACACTATGTCCTAACCTGATGCCCTGCCAGCACTGGTTCCGGCCAGCCTGAACTTCGGTTCAGGGTCCACTCAGTGTGGACGCGCTATTTCAAAAGAACAAAATGCTATTTTGAAATAGGTTTTGTGTATAGATGCATAATTCGAATTAGCTTAATTCAAATTAACTATTTCGAATTAAGTTAACTTGAATTAACGCTGTAGTGTAGACGTACCTCTTTCAGAGCAGACTAAAGCTGAATCTGTCCTTTGATGTGTGGCTGATGCACTTCACACCTGTGGTATCAGTTACTGCTTGCTTGTCAGCTAAATTTCTTTATAACTCACTAATGAATAGGATTTCACCTGTATTTGTTACTTACAGGTCAACAGATGTTCCATGTCCAGCCATTTCATATTCTTGGTGTCCGTATGTTCCAGGATGATGCCTAAATAAGCAGTGTAAAATAAACATCAATAAAAAACCTTCTCTTGTTAAGTGCAAGGTGATAACATTGGCCCTTTGGCTTCTATTGTGGGTCTAAGGTGAGCTGTAGGCAAGAAAATACTAGACAAGTTTAGCGTCCACACTGAAGAGAAGAAGAGAAAAAAATTAAGAATGTTTACATAAAACCTCATTTGCTTTAAACAATCTATGTTCCTCTTGCCACTGCTGTCAGTTAGTGGAGATATACTAGGATAGTGTATTAATCTAGTGGTGTGAACAAAGGGCTGGGGCCAGGAATAAGTGCGTACTAAGCAAGGATCTCACATGGATAAATTAATTAGGCCACAATGCTTGCCTGGCTTGCATGGGTGTGCTAAGGAAAGGATGGCACAGGGCCAAAGGGGAGGAATCTAGTGCTTCCTGGGCAAGGCAATCAGGAACCTGCAACAGCAGGCACTGTGTGGCGGTGGCCTGCCTACCTCCCAGTGATGAAGCACCAGTAAGGAACAGTCAACAACACTGAGCTTAGGTCTATAGTTTGAGTCCACACTAACTCTGACTACTAAAAATAGAGTGCAGGTCAGATGACAGAAGCAGTCGGAGGAGCTAGCCACCTTGAGAACAGACTTTTGGGTTTGGATGGGATCATCCTTGGAATAGTTAACCCCTCCTGCTACTCCTGCCACAGCTACTCTATTTTTAGCACACTAGTTTGATCGGAGAATAAACATACCCTACGTGACAGTGTGCCAGCCTCTGCTACTAAATGACTGCGCCATCTCAAAGCATTCTATTGCAAATTACAAATTCCTCCTAACACCACACTGGAGAAGTAGGAGAACATTAACATCTCCATTTATGCATGAGAAGTCACAGCACGGAGAGATTAATAGTAGCTCAGTGCTGCACACAGGGACTTTTTCTGTCTACCTCAAAGGGAATACCAAAAGGGACACGGCACACTTTCTCTCACCAGCTAACTTGGCTGCAACTGCCCGGATCTCTTCCCAGCTGCTGCAGAAGTATGTGATGGTGCTTTTGTAAAAGTTCTCCAGTAGCTCAGCCTTCTCTTTGGCCTAGAGAAAATCAGGGACACATGAGCTCTCTCTGGCTAGAAATGCCCTTTGACTGCCAACACATGCCTTTACAAACCACAAGTAAACAGTCTGTGTTCCTCTTGCCACTGCTGTCAGTTATTGGACTCACTCAGACTTTTTTTTTAATTTAAACAAGTAAATAAAAGAAAGGACAGGAGGCTGTGTAGAAGTGGGGAAAGTGGGAATCTATGGCAGATTTACATTCCTCTCACCCTCAGTCCTGTATCCCACTCTAATAGGGTACGTCTACACTACAACGTTAATTCGAACTAACTTAGTTCGAATTACTTAATTCGAACTAAGCTAATTAAAACTAACGGATCTAGACTAAAAAACTAGTTCGAATTAGCGTTTTACTAATTCGAACTAGCAAGTCCACATTAAGTGGACCCTGAACCGGGCTTAAGGATGGCCGGAAGCAGTGCCGGCAGGACATCAGAGGAGGACTAAGAGCGTGGAGATGCTGTCTCAGGCTAGCCGAGGGCTGCGGTTAAAGGGACCCGACCCCCACGCCGGACAGACAGTTCTCAGGGGTGCCCCGCTTGCAAAGCAGTCTTGGCTTGGAGTGCCCGGAGTGCCCACACTGGGCACATCACAGCACTTGGCCATCAGACCGGCTGCACTTGCCGCAGCCTGCCATCTGGGGGGATGGGGCAATTGGGGGGCTGCAGGAGAGCTTCCACCACAAAAGCCCGCAGAGCCAGCCCAGTCCTCCCCATCGGGGGCGCGTACCCCATTCCGCCCTCAACTCCTTCCACTTACCCTTCCCTAGCCCCTCTTCTTGATGTACAAAATAAAGGACAATTGTGTTCAAAAATGGAATCTGTCTTTATTGAACAAAACTGGGGGAGACTGGGAAAAGGGGGTGGGAGAGGGGAAGAGAGAGGGTGGCAGAGGGGAGGGCAACTAAAATGATCAGGGGTTGGGAACAGGTTTCATATAAAGAGAGGCTAAAGAGACTGGGACTTTTCAGCTTAGAAAAGAGGAGACGGAGGGGGGACAGGATAGAGGTCTCTAAAACCAGGAGTTGGGTGGAGAGGGTGCATACAGAAAAGTTCTTCATTAGTTCCCATAAAGAAGGACTAGAGGACACCAAAGGAAAGGAATGGGTAACAGGCTTCAAACTAGTAACAGAAAGTTGTTCTTCACAAAGCACAGAGTCAACCTGTGGAACTCCTTGCTGCAGGAGGCTGTGAAGGCTACAACTAGAACAGAGTTTAAAGGGAAGTGAGATCAAGCCATGGAGGTTGGGTCCATGGAGTGGTATTAGCCAGGGGGTAGGAGTGGTATCCCTGCCCAAAGTTTGTGGAAGGCTGGAGAGGGATGGCACGAGACAAATGGCTTGGTCACTGTCTTTGGTCCATCCCCTCCAGGGTCCCTAGGGTTGGCCGCTGTCGGCAGACAGGCTACTGGGATAGATGAACCTTTGTTCTGACCCAGGATGGCCATTGTAAGCTCAGGGCTCAGGGTCGGGGGTCTCAGTGGACCACCTTGATTTTCATGCACTCCTGCTCCTGGGTGGCCAGGCTGGCAGCTCTCCTGCCCTAGCCGGCGACCTTCCTGTGCCTAGTGCGGAGATCGTGGACGAGGTCCACGATGTCCGCACTAGCCCAGGAGGGAGCCCGCCTTTTGCGGTCCCGGACAAGCTCCCAGGACCCGCCAGCCTGGTCCCGGAAAGAGGGGGAGGACTGGGGGGCATCGGGTGGGTGGCTCGATCCGCACCAGGTGCAGGGTCTGCCTGCTGGGTGCTGGCAGGCTTGCACCTGGCATGGGCACTGTAGCCATCCCGTGCCCCTTTAAGGGGTCCGTGGCCGGGAGGGGGGCATACGAGTTTCCCTGGTGTTGGCCGGAGTGGCCACCAGGGAAACCTGGGGGGGGCTAGCCTCCCACTAGTTCGCATTAAGGGGCTACACAGCCCTTAATTCGAACTAGTAAGTTTGAACTAGGCTTAATCCTCGTGGAATGAGGATTACCTAGTTCGAACTAAGCGCTCCGTTAGTTCGAATTAAATTCAAACTAACGGAGCGCTAGTGTAGCGCCTATGAAAGTTAGTTCGAACTAACGTCCGTTAGTTCAAACTAACTTTGTAGCGTAGACATACCCATAGATACTTCCATTGCCCATCACACATTCCCCCTGCTTCTACACCACAAGCCTATGCTGTCAATAATCTCATATAATTCTATAGGTCACTCACAAGGTGTCTGCAGATATCCATCTGGAGCTCCTCAGGGTTCAGCTCGGTTCTCCAACTAAGATGCTCATTAAGTATAGTTTGGAGCCTCTTCAGTCCCAAAAATGGGGCACAGAGATGAAATGTAGCTCTGCACTCCTGAAAAAGAGGGTTGCACCATTGAATTGTTCCATAACACGTATTGTGCTCATTCAAATGGAACTCATGTCCTTGACTGCTCATCTACCCCAAGAATAAAAGGGATTCCCCTGAAGTAATAGACAGAAAATATGCCAGCATGACTTTAATAGGGGGAAAGGGATTCTACTTCTGGAGTATTGCATCCAATTCTGGGCACCCCATTACTTAAAAAATGTTGATACATTGGAGAAAGTCCAACGGAGGGCAACAAAAATGATTAGGAGGCTGGAACACATGATTTACAAGGAGAGGCTGAGGGATTTGGGATTATTTAGTCTTCAGAAGAGAAGAGTGAGGGGAGCTTTGATAGAAGGCTTTAACTACCTGAAGGGGGATTTCAAAGAGGATGGAGAGAGGCTGTTCTCAGTGGTACTAGATGACTGAATGAGGAGCAATGGTCTCAAGTTACAGTGGGGGAGGTCTAGGTTGGATAGTCGGAAAAACTATTTTACTAGGAAGGTGGTGAAGCACTGGAATGGGTTACCTAGGGAGGCAACGGAACCTCTAAATCTAGAGTTTTCAAGTCCTAGCTTGACAAAGCCCTGGCTGGGATTGTTTAGTTGAGGCTGGTCCTGTTTTGGGCAGGAGGTTGGACTCAGTGACCTCCTGAGGTCTCCTCCAAACCTATGGTTCTATGATTTTATAATACTGAAAACTGGAGATAGCAGCAATGTTTTTTCAGAACGGATGTAGCTATGAAAGCTGCTTCACTAGGCATAGCTGTGGTCTTTCCTCTGTTGTGGGGAGGCAGGAACGTGGGGTGCAGAGATAGGCAGGAATGAACTCTTGGGATCAGACCCATGACCTATCCTGAACTCCAGTGAGACAACCCTGGCTGCTAAGGACCAGCCTGTCTGGGATTAACTCAAAAGGAGGGCAATGAACTGAGGGAAGAATTTAGGTCTCCACTGCGGGAAGGAATAGCAGAGCTCCCCTGGCATCAGGAGGAAGATTCTTTTTGCTTAGTAATTAAGTCACTGTCATTCTTACCATTGAAACCTCAGGGCTTGGATCTTGCAGGTGCATAAGAAGCGTGACCCAGCTCTGTCTAACCTGCTTGGCAAAATAGTCCTTCCATTTTCTCTTTGCAGAGCCGGCCAGGATACCAAACAGGACAAAGGCCAATGCACGAAGAGTGTTGTCCTCCTATAGCCAAGAAAGCCACACAGGTTGGTAACGAAGAAATAACCACATCATGTATCTAGCACAGCTGTCTCTTCTACATTAGGGTAGAGTGATTCCAACGACAGAAGTTTAGAAGAACTGGAATTAATCAAGTTTGGGCCAAATGTGTTGATTCATCAAAATACTTTGAAGACAGTTCAATTTTGACAAAATTCTTCCAGAAGCCAAGTAGGGGTACTTGGTCAGCTTCTTGGTGACCCATCTAGCAGGCTGACTGGGATCTTGGGCTTCCTGGCCCTCACCTTCAGAACAGCCTGTCTGGCAGGCTGACAAGGAGCCAGGAAATGTGCACCCTGGCACCTCTAATTCCCAGTGTTTCCAGGTTCCCTGTCTCCAGCATAGTCTGCCAGTAGACTGCCCTCAGGCAAGGCTCCCAGTAGAGCTGGGTTGAGAATAGTATTACTGTTTCACAAAGAGTTTTGAAATTTGGGCTGGGGGGTGTGTCCCCCAAATAGGAACAAAACCAAAATTTGAAATCTCAAACTTCTCTGCAAAATGGAATAATTTCAACCATCTGACATAAAAATCGTATGGAGCAGGCCCAAAACAGTCTATTACACCCTGTATGCCCATTTTCCTTGTTATGCAGCTACCTAATCTAGTATTCATACTTCCTTTGCCATTCTCATTGGAAATAAAGATGAACAGAAGGGTGAGACTGAAGGAGCAGGGATGGCATCCTCATTTTCTTAATTCTCTGCTCCTCCATAAAACACATCTCTTCCCTAAGGCCTAAAATCACTTCATTCTGACATGAACAATGCCCAGTGAGGACACATCATGCATTGTAAATGGAGCCTCATCAATGTCAGCTGAACTGGGGTTGAAGGCTTCTGTTCACGTACATTATCGAAGTACTTCCGGATCTGTGTGGTGAGGTCTCTGAAGGAAGAACCTATGTCCTTCCCTTTCAGCTCCTTAAGGACTTTGGCCAGTGCCTTCATGCTTTCGACGACTTCAGAACTGAAAGTGTCTTCTAAAGTCCTGATCAGTGCCTCCAGAAGAAACTTCTTGTACTTTTTCACCTGTTCAGACGTATGACATTAAAAAACACTTTCCACTAACCACATTTCTAATATGTTTTTTTAGCAATTATGAAGCAGTGGGAATTTCATCTGCCCCCCTAGTGACCTATAGCTATATTTTACATCAGGTACTAGCTACAATAAGCCAAACTCTGTGCCATATTACGCCTATGTAATCCTATTAGATTTCTAATTACTTAGATTTGAAGGCCAAAAGGGACCATTGTGATCATTCAGTCTGACCTCCTTCACAACACAGAACCTCCCCAAAATAATGTCTGTTTGACTAGAGCACCTCTTTTAGAAAAACAGCCCATCTTGTTTTTAAAGTTGCTACTGATAGAGACCCCACCACAACCCTTGGTAAATGGTTCCAATGATTAAAATTACCATTAAAATGTATGCCTTACTAGCAGTCTGAATTAGTTTAGCTTCATTCCCCGCCCCCCCCCCCCCCATTGAATCTAAAGGCACATTTTCTAGCCCTTTGAAAATTCTTGTGACTCTTCTCCAATTTATCAGCATCCTTCTTGAATTGCAGGCATGATCCTGACATAGTATTCTAGCAGTTCTCACACCAGTGCCATAAGCAGAGGTAAAATAACTTCTTTATTCTTATTCAGAATCCCTCTGTCTATGCCTCCGAGGATCACCTCAGCTCTTTTGGTCACAGCTTTGTACTGGGCGCTTACGTTCAGCTGATTATCTATCATGATTTGAGTTTTTTAGTGTCTCTGTTTCCTGGAATAGAATCTCTCATCTTGGAAATAAAGCCTACACTCTTCATTCCTGGGAGTATACATTTACATATGATCATATTAAGTCCATATTGTTTCCTTATGCCCAGCTTACCAAGGGAACAAACCTGCTGTGTATTGACTGCAAAGAGGTTACAGGGGTATGAGAGAGCAGAAGTTGGCCTAGTGCATTGTGCATGGCCTCTGTAAATCCTGAGCAATTGTTTCCTTTAGTTTCTCTAGTTATGCTGCATTGTATTCAGTATTCTATCTTACCTTCTCAGGTGCCCCATAGACTAAATTGCCTAGGCCTCTTACAGCCATTTGACGGACAATGCTGTTATTGTCCCGTGACCTTTCTTCTAATATATGTAACACAGACTTAAGGATCTTCTTCTCCCTGAGTATGGGATCAGTCATTAGCTGAAATAAAATCAACATGTCCATTAGCTCTAATCTGTTCATTAAGATAGCGAATATAATTTGAGGAGACACGTAATACACTGTAATTTATTATTCTATATGAATGAGTACTGTGTTAAAAACATGGATTTTTTCCTTTTAGGCACTATAATGGGGGATTGCTCATCCCTTGAAAGCCTCTCAGTGACTGCATTTGATACCACAGTCCTTTTCTCGCCCAGGTGCATCCTGCCAGTCGATCTTAGTGAGTCTTCCATGGCTCAGCCCTCTGGCCAAGTCCCAAAGTCCAAACAAATGCCTTTTAGGTCCTGTTGCCCTCACTAGGGTCTTCAGCCCCAACTCTGGACCCTTTATATTCTGTTCTTTGTTCAACCTCTCCATAAGCCTTGTCCCCTTCATCGGGTTTATGCCACTGGGGAACCTGGGCCTGCCCACTACTCTTGGTTCCAACCTAGAAATAGCAGCGAGTCATTGCTTCATTTCAGTTTATTGCTACTTTTTCCTTGGGTTCTTCCTATGGGGCCACTTTCAGTTTCTCCCTCGAATTATATGTTGAAGGCTCGTAAGGACTCTCTCTCTGCAAATTCAGCTTCAGAAAATGCTGCCTGAAATAAACCCCTGTGAATTGGTTTGGCCAGAGAATAGCAT
Organism: Pelodiscus sinensis; assembly: GCF_052426305.1. Taxonomy (NCBI): domain Eukaryota; kingdom Metazoa; phylum Chordata; order Testudines; family Trionychidae; genus Pelodiscus; species Pelodiscus sinensis. Next base: position 20,073,780 of record NC_143069.1, on the reverse strand, counting down.
CCTTTCTTGGCCCTCCACTTCCTGAAAGGAACTGACCTAATCAAGCCCTGTAGCTCCATAGATCTGAGCCAGCTGGGCTCTGATTGGCAGCTTTCATGAGGCCTCTCTAGGCAGACCTTGAAAACCCACGTTTGTGACTCCTTTCCTAGGTGGGGTGTAGAAAGATTTGGGGGCACAAACAGATTCCTAGAACCACCAGATGAGCCTCTAAAATAGCGACTTAGCGTAAATGTGAAATATGACACAGACGTTATAGCAAGGCTGTGGAGAGGGAGGATGCTCCAGTGGTCAGCAGCCTAGGACTTAGGAGGTTCCAGTTCAATTTCCTGCACCCTCAAAGACTTCCTAGATGATGTTGGGCAAGTCACTTAGGCCTTCTGTGCATCAGTTTCCTGTTTGCAAAATGGGACTAATAGTGTTTCCCTGCCTCACAGGGGTGTTGTAGGGATACATACTTTTAAAGAGTTTTGAGGCACTCAGATACTACATTCTCATTTTGAAGTACTCAGATAATACAAGTTTCTAAAAGGATGTTTTAAGGAAGATGGAGAAAAATTGTTCTCCTTGGCCTCTAAGGATAGGATAAGAAGCCATGAGCTTAAATTACATCAGGGGAAGTTTAGGTTGGACAGCAGGAAAAACGTCCTGCCTGTCAGGGTGGTTAAACCCTGCAATAAATTGCCTCAGGAGGTTGTGGAATTTGCATCACTAGAAATATTTAAGAGCAGGTTAGACAAACACCTGTCAGGGATGATCTAGACTGTGCTTGGTCCTGCCGTGATGGCTGGGGATTGGACTCGAAGACCTCTCAAGATCCCTTCCAGTTCTAATGATCTATGAATCTATTATTCTACATTCATGAGAATCTAAGATAGATGTTAATGTATTTGTATGTTGCTTATTTTATAGTATTAGGACACTAGATTCATTTAGAAGATTTGCTGAGCTAGACCAAAATCAGGAGCTGTTGGTCAGTATTAGCCCTAGGAATTGTCAGAAAAGGTCTAGTAATTCAAATTCTATGGCTACATCTACATTGGCATGATTTTGCGCAAAAGCAGCTGCCTGTCTACACTGGTGGGGAGTTCTTGCACAAGAACACTGACATTCTAATGTCTAAAATCAGTGCTTCTTGCGCAAAACCTATGATGCTCCCGCTCAGGAAAAAGCCCTCCTGTGCAACTGTTCTTGCGCAAGAGGCCAGTGTAGACAGGCCACATTAATTTCTTGTGCAAGAAAGCCCAATGGCTAAAATGGCCATCGGAGCTTTCTTTCGCAAGAGAGCGTCTATTCTGGCACGGATGAGTTTGCAGAAAAGCGCCTCTTAGCGCAACAGCACATGCCAGTGTAGACGCTCTCTTGCGCAAATATTCTAACGCAAAAACTCTTGCGTTAAAAGTATGGGTATGTCTACAGTACAAAGTTAATTCAAACTAACAGCCGTTAGTTCGAATGAACTTTAATAGCGGCTATACATACAAACTGCTAGTTCGAATTTAAATCGAACTAGCGGAGCGCTTAATTTGAACTAGGTAAACCTCATTCTACGAGGAGTAACGCCTCGTTCGAATTGTGTAGTTCAAATTAAGGGCTGTGTAGCCACTTAATTCGAACTAGTTGGAGGCTAACCCTAATCAGGTTGCCCTGATGGCCACTCTGGGCCAAACCAGGGAAACTTTTCTGCCCCTCTCCGAGCCCCAGAGCCCTTAAAGGGGCATGGTCTGGCTACAGTGCCTGTGCCAGTGGCAAGCCTGCCAGCACCCAGCCAGCAGACCCTGCACCTGGCATGGCATGAGCCAGCCACCTGCTGCCACCCAGCCCTCCGCCTCTTCCCAGGACCAGGCTGGCGGCTCCTAGGAGCCTGCCCAGGGCCACAAGAGGCAGGCGCCTGCCTGGTCTAGTGCAGAGATCGTGGACATTATCGAGGTTTGGGGGGAGGCCTCCAGCGTCCACGACCTCCACACTAGGCACAGGAATGCAGCCGTCTAGGGCAGGATAGCTGCCAGCCTGGCCACCAAAGGCCACATCCAAACCCAGGAGCAGGTTTGCATGAAAATCAAGTTGTTCCAGTGAGACCCCCGACCCTGAGCCCTGCGCTTAGTACATAAGAACATAAGAATGGCCGTACTGGGTCAGACCAAAGGTCCATCTAGTCCAGTAGCCTGTCTGCCGACAGCGGCCAACACCAGGTACCCCAGAGGGGATGGACCGAAGACAATGACCAAGCCATTTGTCTCGTGCCATCCATCTTCAGCCTTCCACAAACAGAGGCCAGGGACACCATTCCTACCCCCTGGCTAAAAGCACTCCACGGACCCAACCTCCATGAATTTATCTAACTTCTCTTTAAACTCTGTTATAGTTCTAGGCTTCAAAGCCTCCTGTGGCAAGGAGTTCCACAGGTTGACTATAAGAAGAACTTTGTGTGAAGAAGAACTTTCTTTTATTAGTTTTAAACCTGATGTCCATTCATTTCATTTGGTGTCCTCTAGTCCTTATATTATGGGAACTAATGAAGAACTTTTCTTTATGCACCCTCTCCACACCACTCATGATTTTATAGACCTCTATCATATCCCCCCTCAGTCTCCTCTTTTCTAAGCTGAAAAGTCGCAATCTCTGTAGCCTCTCTTCATATGGGACCTGTTCCAAACCCCTAATCATTGTACTTGCCCTTTTCTGAACCCTTTCCAAGGCCATATCGTTTTTGAGGTGAGAAGACCACATCTGTACACAGTTCTGAAGATATGGCGTACCATAGTTTGATACTTCCCCTCCTCCTTCTTCCCCTGGCTTCCCCCTTCCAGCTCCCTCCTCCCAGGTTTCCACCTCCCCTCTCCCACCCTCTTTCTTCCCCTCTCCCACCTCCTTTTCCCAGTCCCCCAGAGGTTAATCCCCTCCGCCCCCAGTTTTGTTAAATAAAGAGAGTTTCTATTTTTGAACACATGTCCTTTATTTTTTACATCAGGAAGAGGGGGCTCGGGAAGGGTAAGTGGAAGGAGGTGAGGGAGGAATGGGGCACGAGCCCCCGATGGGGAGGACTGGGGTGGCTCTGCGGGCTCCTCGGGGTGGAAGCTTTCCTGTAGGGCCTCCTGGATCCTGATAGCCCCCTGATTGACCTCCCCCAGATGGCAGCCTGCAGCAAGTGCAGCCGGGCTGATGGTCGAGTGCTGAAATGTGCCGAGTGTGGGCATTCAGGGCACTCCAAGACAGGACTGCTTTGATGTCCCCATCGAGTTAGACATGCAAGCGGGGAATCCTGAGAACTGTCTGTCCGGGGTGGGGGTCAGGTCTTTTTAAGCACAGCCCTCGGCTAGCCCTCGGAAGCAGCTCCACACCTTAAGTCCTAACCTGATGCCCTGACGGCACTGGTTCTGGCCAGCCTTAACTTCGGTTCAGGGTCCACTCAATGTGGACATGCTATTTCGAATTAGCAAAATGCTCATTCGAATTAGTTTTTAGGTCTAAATGCACTCATTCGAATTAGCTTATTTCAAATTAACTAATTTGAATTAAGTTCATTCGAATTAGTGCTGTAGTGTAGACATACCCTATTTGCGCAAAATCTTGCCAATGTAGACGTAGCCTATCTATATCTTGCTCACTCTCTCTTAACCAGCAACTAGAATAGGCAGCTAGGCTAGGCTAGTATAGGCCCCCAAAATAACAAAGAGAAAATGATTAAGAAAGGTGTAATGAAGTTCCTTATGAGATTTCCTTATAAAGGACACATTCTACTATCTAAAATGAATTCCTATGAACTGAACTGTACAATTCCTCAGAGAAAAGTAAACAACAGATAACAGCCTAATGGTGGAACTGCTCATACCTGAGCAAAGAAAGCTGTGCTGGTGACTCGCTGCTTTTCTGATGGGGAATTTACCCAGGGAAGGAGGCTCTGTATGATCTCCACTGTTATTAGTCCAGATCTTTGCAGAACCCTGGAAGACAAAAGGAACCACTTATGGGGAAGACTGTGCACTTCAAAAGCTTAGCTGCTATGACCATACAACTCTAAAACCTACGCATGGAAGCTCTGTGTTTCTCACCCAGGGCACCCCGCACAAAGCTATACCTGAAAGTTCCCTGTCAGTCACTCTATTTGTTGCCGATCCCTGAGGATGAAGTGCTGTCTCCTAGATCTCTTACCTCACCAGCAAACACACCCCCTCGTGGTGAGTCTGCGGATTTTCAAGAAGCATCCAAGTTTTCTGCTTCCAGAGAGTTCGTATCAGCTTCTCATTCATAGCCTTGAGAAGCACAGCCTCTAATGCTTCAATAGAAAGCCTGGGGGAAAAGAGGCACAGAACTGTAGTAACCAATAGAAAGGCACAGCCTAAGCAGTCAGGAAACCCCAGTTACTTGTCAGGTCTGTTGTTCATTGACAGTTCATCCATTGACAGTATCCTGGGGACCACTGTTTTTGGAAGGACTTAATTCCCAGGAGGTATTTCAGTCTCATACATCTCATATTACTAGTGTTGCTATGGACAACATTTTGCAGTCACTTTCTCCTATCTGCAAGGTGTATGGGCACTAGCACAGTACAGTAATATGGAAAAAATTCACAATCAGACCCCAAAAGCTGGGACACAGAGAGATTAGTGATCACTAATGGATATTTTGGGGCCCTATGTCCAGCGAGATGTGACAGGGTGCTGAGCGCTTGTACTTGGGGTCAGCACTCTGGTAACTACTAGTACTAATTAGCTTCCCCAGAGAAAGCCTAATTGGATAGAAATGTACCTGATTGCCTGGCTAGAGTGGGGCTATAGAATCAACAAACCTATTCTCCCATGAATAAGGAATCTGCCTAAAGGGACATCCACAGCAGTGTTTGAGGGAAACAGAGAGCAAAAGAGACAAAATGCTAGAGGCATCTAGATAGACTTATGTGTAGTGCTGGGGAGGAGCCGGTGGTCGTGGTACATGTAGGTCTCAATGACATAGGGAAGGGTAGGAGAGATGTCCTGGAGGCCAAATTTAGGTTGCTAGGAAAGAGACTGAAATCCAGGACCTCTATGGTGGCATTCTTGGAAATGCTTCCAGTTCCATGCGCAGGACCAGGTAGGCAGGCAAAGCTTCAGAGTCTCAATGCGTGGATGAGACGATGGTGTAGGGAAGAGGGGTTTGGATTTATCAAGAACTGGGGACACTTTTGGGAGAGGGGGAGCCTATACAGGAAGGATGGGCTCCACCTAAACCAGGGTGGAACCAGACTACTGGCACTAAACATTTAAAAGGCTGTAGAGCAGTTTTTAAACTAAGAGATGGGGGAAAGCCGATTGGTGGGGAGATGCACGTAAATCGCAGGGAGACTTCTCTTAGAGGAGAATCTGTTGATAGAGATTCTCTAAGCTGTAGTCAGAAAGAGAGGACAAAGAGACTGAGGCCTGAGGAGGCCTAGATAGTAGTGTTTGTGTTGCCAGAGCTTGGTGGTTTCAGGGAACTGACCTATAGCAAGCACAAACAAGACTTTCTCATATTAAAAGCAGGTGATGGTAAGGTGCCTCATAACCCTGAGAACTCCTGGGGAGTGTCACACAAATGGACTGGGATTCTCTTTGTTTTGCTCCCTTTCTTCTAATTACCTGCAAGGGTTGCCCTCACATAGTTGTTGTCCTTTTCTAAATAACCTCCTTCGGCGTCTCATCCTGGGCAAAGGCATCTTTTGTCCTAGGGTTTGGCTGATCTGCTGCAGAAGAACAGTGAACAACTCCGGGAACAGCTCCTGCACAGTTTTGCTCAACTGCAATGCTGACACCACTTCAAAGATGGCACATGTTGCCTGAAAGGAGAGCATGGTAAAAGAAGAGGTCTCTTCCTAACACTATCACACGCTCTCCCCTTCTGATACCTGCTGGACTAAATTCTCACTCCTGTCACTAACTTGATGAATGACCGAGAGCAATTCACTCCATGTGTGCCTTAGCGTCCCATAGCTGTAAAAATGTGTAGGACCTATCAAGGCATGTTATGAGTTGCACAAAACATTTGCAAAGCACTGTAAGAAATCTGATTCAAAGACTTTCTAATTGCCAGATATTATTAAGTGAATCAGCCACATACTCTAAATCTGCCACAGAAAGCACAGCTGGAATCCAGGAAACAGTACTTCAGAAAAGAAGTGCCCAGATGACAATATTATACCACTCATCTAGCTTTCCATCAGCATGTTTGTCACAAAGCAGAGAAATACATGTCTGTCGTCTAACTTACTGTGAGAGGTGCAGCAGCTGCTAAATGCAGGTCAGTTTCTGTCTCTGAGGTCATGCTTCCTTCTTGGCTTGTTGGAGTCTTTATTCTTTCTATTAGGACCTTCAGGACTTGAGGGGCGAGCAAGGGATCTGTCCCCAGAGATCTCCACAGCTCAGTGGTGTTACTGCAATTTAACATAGGTTATATGTGACCCCTGGAGACTTTTGTGGCTCTGACTATATGCATCATATTCAAGTAAAGAACACATTTTCTCCTTGACTATGATCAGGGCTCACCAGCCGCGCTGTCCGGCGATCTGCGCATGCACAGATCGCCCGAACCCGGCTCTTCCAGGTTACAATCTACACGCCATGGATGAGTAGATTGTATTATTTGTCAAGCCCTGCCTATGATGAGCAAGTTCAGAGTGCTGTCCTCCTTATATGGTCCTCATGTTTTACATATTGAGTTTCTAGTTACAGAACTAAGTTAAGTTACATTTCAGGTTACATTTCTACAGTGCATGACTATTTTGGGATCCTGGAGGTATCCCGAAATACCTACCCCACATTTACAGAAGCAGCCCGTTATTTTGAAATATTTTTCAAAATAATGGGCACACTATTTTGCCATCCCAATAAACTTTGTTGCATGAGGGATAAGGGATGGCTTGAAATAGCACATTATTTCGACATTTGGTGCTGTGTAGAAGCGCCACATTTCAAAATAGGCTATGCAAAATATGATAGGCAATTTGCGGAGTGCAAATTGTGCATCTTATTTCAAGTTTAGGGTGCTGTATAGACACAACCCTAGCCTTACTGCACCATAACCATTAATGCTAGACTTCAGAAGGAAAGGACACAGAGCTCTAATCACAGTTCCTGTTTTCCTACTTCTCAGTAGATATGGAATCATGAGCATATGATGCCCAAAGATCTAGGGCCTGGGAGACAAGTTGAAGAAAGAAAAATGATCTTCCTACTAACTGGATGTACAACTATGAGAACAAATATTTGTGGCTAGCCCATGACCTCTTTACAAATGGCATTCCCTGGCCTCTATTTGCCAGAATGGGCATGTTCTGTTCACTCCCTATGGGGCACCTGGCATTGGCCACTGTCTGAAGACAGGATCCTGGGCTAGATGGACATTTGGTCTGACCCACTACAGCCGTTCTTATGTTCTTAGATTCCAGCACAGATGACTGATAATTCAGCTAGGGATGTTTGAATGAAATGATAGATATGCTTACCGCCCTGTCTTTAAGTACCAAGAATGACAACTCCATTCCAGCAGCCATACCCTTCCTGATACCAAAAGCCTGGTGCCCTATCCTTGCTAATCAGCCAGGAATTTGGATTTGAAGCTTTCATGCTACCAGAAAACGAACAGTCACTGGCAATTTCCAGGGTGATGTTAGTTCAGGGGTCTGGAGAGGCAAAAGTCCACTCCAGTGATGCCAGTAAAGGGAAGTCTTTAGGATGCCAAAGCAACTATTAATTAATGGAAACAGAATGAAACTTAATTTCTCCCTGCACCCACCTTGACATGGTCTTGGACCTTTCTGCAGAAAGACCCAAGCTATTAACCTTTAGGAATTATCTCAACCTGTCTGTGGCTTAAATGAAGCCTTACATCTTCCAGTGAAGCTGTGGGATCCATGGTTACCAAAATGAACACTGTAAGGAGCACTATATACCTGTCCATCGGCAGACGTTTGGTGAGGAGGCTGAAGATCACTGCCTCTAGGTGATGGTGGGCTAGAATGGACACTGCCTCCACCAGGAACTGCCTCAAGCTACCCTGCTTGATGGTAGGCATATGAATGTATATTCTCCTCAGGATAGCTGGCACCTGGACAGAATAAAACCAGAAAAAATGTCCCTTTTCCATTCTCTGCATTCATTCTGCAGAGCCAAAACCTTTATTTAGTCGTTTAGCAATTTGCTGTTCTTGTAGAAATTCCTCCCTTCAAAAAACAAGTATTTAGACATGGCTGCATAGATTTAATCCACAAAAATTATGCATATCTCTGCCCATACCTGGCTGCAACACCGGGTTAAGACATGCTGAGGCCCTAAGCTATGTCAAGTTAAAGAGGCCTCATTGCATTTCCAAAAAAACATGTATTATTCTAACAGAAAGGACAATGAAAAGAGAAATAATAAAGTTATCTATCTATCTATCTATCTATCTATCTATCTATCTATCTATCTATCTATCTATCTATCTATCTATCTATCTATCTATCTATCTATCTATACATAGGCAAAGAGGCAAGTAAAAACTAGTAATTTGGGGGTATTTTTAGAGACCCCTCATTATCTGAGGCCCGAAGATGTAGTTCACTTAGCTTGTCTCTTGGGGCCGGATATTCTCTTTTTGCATTTTACTCGGAGTCTAATTTTTCCAAGCCTTTCATGGCTGGAAACTGTGACAACAAGATAGACAACTAATCAAGCATCTTCCTTTTCCCTTGGGGTACGGCTACACTAGCTCGTTAGTTCGAGCTAGGTAGGGTAATGAGGGCAAGCAGAGTTGCAAATGAAGCCCAGGATTTAAATATCCCAGGCTTCATTTGCATGTTCCCGGGTGCTGCCATTTTAAAATCCTCCTTAATCTGAACTCCGTGCCCGCGGCTACACGCGGCACGGAGTAGGTAGTTCTAATTAAAGATCCTAATTCCATGAGGAGTAACGGTAGTTCGAATTAGGATCTTTAATTTGAACTACCTAGTCCATGCCGCATGTAGCCGCGGGCACGGAGTTTGGAGTAAGGGGGATTTAAAAATGGTGGCGCCAGGGAACATGCAAATGAAGCCCGGGATATTTAAATCTCGGGCTTCATTTGCAACTCCGCTTGCCCTCATTACCCTACCGAGCTCGAACTAACGAGCTAGTGCAGATGTACCGTTAGATTATCTCTGTCTTCTGCTGTTGATTCCCCCATTGCCTGACTCAGGATAGGAACACAGATGGAATTAACTTCCAATCCCAGGGGGAGAAACAGCAAGACTTGTGTTCACTGCAAATGATGGCAAAGACCTGAAAGCCTGCAGGTTAGCCAGAAAAACCTCTCCAGCTTCTATTTTACCTCATCCAGCATGGCACCTCCACACTCCTTCAGGATGATCTTCATCCACAGACCGGCTGCTGTGGCACAGGAGGGGCTAGCAGACCGCATACCATCCAGTATGGCCTCAATAAAATCTGTGGCTTGTTCAGAGGGAAAGTACTTACTAACCACCTGTGGACAGATCAAAAACAGGAAAGATTGCAATGATAGTCGGCTCCAGTACTTTTAAGAAAGGAGGCCTAAGAGCTGTATTGGAAAATAATGTATTCATCAGCAAATTGCTAATTGGGCTCATATCTGGCAAGGCAGTTGCAATTAAAATTTTCTCTGTAATCTTTCTAGCTACCACATCTCTATTCTACACTAATAATATCAGGTTAGATCTTAGGTTGTACAGTTAGCACAACATTGTATGGGACAAACAGGATGTAAATTTCCACTTTATATTCTATTATGTACATGACATCTTTTCACAAAATATAAAAATATGCAAAGAGATGCATGCACACAAATATAGGTTCAGGTAAACACACAAGGTGCCAAGACTGGTTTCTCAGCTTGATGTCCCGCTCACATATTTTACCCCGGATGGATGGATGGATGGATGGATGGATGGATGGATGGATGTGCGCGCGCACATGCATGGGCATGTTCATGCAACTGTCTGGAATCTGTTTGTTTTTTACATGGCATTCATAGCATATACCTATGAAAAGCATGTTACTGATTACCCATGAATGCCTCACTCCCATAGCTCGCTCCAAGTGTGGAAAGACATCACAAAAGCATAAAACAATCATAGAATCATAGAATACTAGGACTGGAAGGGACCTTGAGAGTTCATCGAGTCCAATCCCCTGCCCTCATGGCAGGATCAAATACTGTCTAGACCATCCCTGATAGACATTTATCTAACCTACTCTTAAATATCTCCAGAAATGGAGATTCCACAACCTCCCTGGGCAATTTATTCCAGTGTTTGACTACCCTGACAATTAGGAACTTTTTCCTAATGTCCAACCTAAATCTCCCTTGCTGCAGTTTAAGCCCATTGCTTCTTGTTCTATCCCCATAGGCCAAGATGAACAAGTTTTCTCCCTCCTCCTTATGACACACTTTTAGATACCTGAAAACTGCTATCATGTTCCCTCTCGATCTTCTCTTTTCTAAACTAAACAAACCCAATTCCTTCAGCCTTCCTTCATAGGTCATGTTCTCTAGACCTTTCATCATTCTCGTTGCTCTTCTCTGGACCCTCTCCAATTTCTCCACATCTTTCTTGAAATGCGGTGCTCAGAACTGAACACAATACTCCAATTGAGGCCTAACCAGCGCAGAGTAGAGCGGAAGAATGACTTCTCGTGTCTTGCTCACAACACCCGTTAATGCATCTCAGAATTATGTTTGCTTTCTTTGCAACGGCATCACACTGCTGACTCATATTCAACTTGTGGTCCACTATAACCCCTAAATCCCTTTCTGCCGTACTCCTTCCCAGACAGTCGCTTCCCATTCTGTATGTATGAAACTGATTGTTCCTTCCTAAGTGGAGAACTTGGCATTTGTCTTAAACTTCATCCTATTTACCTCAGACCATTTCTCCAATTTGTCCAAGTCATTTTGAATTAGTGACCCTATCCTGCAGATTAGTCGCAACCCCTCCCAGCTTGGTATCATCTGCAAACTTAATAAGCGTACTTTCTATATCAATATCTAAATCGTTGATGAAGATATTGAACAAAGCCGGTTCCAAAACAGACCCCTGTGGAACCCCACTTGTTATGCCTTTCCAGCAGGATTGTGAACCATTAATAACTACTCTCTGAGTATGGTTATCCAGCCAGTTATGCACCCACCTTATAGTAGCCCCATCTAAGTTGTATTTACCTGGTTTATTGATAAGAATATCATGCGAGACTGTATCAAATGCCTTACTAAAGTCTAGGTATACCACATCCACCCCTTCTCCCTTATCCACAAGACTCGTTAGCCTATCAAAGAAAACTATCAGATTGGTTTGACATGATTTGTTCTTTACAAATCCAGGCTGGCTGTTCCCTATCACCTTGCCACTTTCCAAGTGTTTACAGACGATTTCCTTAATTACTTGCTCCATTATCTTCCCAGGCACAGAAGTTAAACTAACTGGTCTGTAGTTTCCTGGGTTGTTCTTATTTCCCTTTTTATAGATGGGCACTAGATTTGCCCTTTTCCAGTCCTCTGGACAAGGGAAAATGAATGGTGCACAGCCACTAGGACAGTCACCTAGTGTTTGTTACCTTAGCCATTTTGGAAGATGCTTGAAACAGAGCCTCAGGGTCTGGAGTTGTTAGTGCCTCACGGAGACAACTCAGCTCCTCCTCTGCTGACCCCAGGTTAGTGCACTGACCTAGGATAGAGAAAAGGAGAAAAAGTATGGCAACATTTAATAAAACTGAACCTCTGATCCAGAGATAATCATACAGGAGGATCTATGGGGTATGTTATTACCAGCTGTGTGTGAAATTTTGGCCCCACTAAAGCCAATGACGAAATTCTTGTTGACTTTAACGGAGTCAGAATTTTACCGTCAGGCTATGTCTAGACTACATCCCTTTTTCGGAAAAGGGATGTAAATTAGACGTATCGCAATTGCTAATGAAGCGGGGATTTAAATCTCCCCTGCTTCATTAGCATAAAAATGGCTGCAGCTTTTTTCGGCACGGAGCTTTGCCGGAGAAAAGCGCCAGTCTAGATGCTGATCTTGCGGAAAATTAAGCCTTTTCCGAAAGATCCCTTATCCCTCCGAAAAAGGGATGTAGTCTAGACGTAGCCCCTATGTCTGAAAGTTAACGGTAATGGCATGTGATTCATTGTGATTCATACAGGATTAAACAGGCACTGTATTCTGTGTGGAGCATCTTTCTCTGTATATCTGGTTTCAGTAGCCACTCTGCTCTCAGTATTTAAATCTAATCTCATAGTCAAGCACAACTCATGTAGATTGATCTGAGGTTCTGATTTGGAGGAGAATCCCTCCACTGAACTCTCATTGTAAAAGAGATGGGGCTGACCAAAAGCTTAGGTAGGAAACCCAGGCTCTTCGCTCACTTCTAAATCATGAACTGTCTCTTTAAGGGAAAGCTGTCCTGCTCTGTCATCTCCCTCTCCCCACCCCACTCTGCAGAGCGGGGGCATATGGGCATATGGCGGGGGAGAGAGTGTGTGTGAGACAATGTGTGTGTGTGTGTGTGTGAGAGAGAGAGAGAGAGAGAGAGAGAGAGAGAGAGGGACATGCTGGCTGCCAGAGAAATCTTAGAAACAGTGCCTCTTTAGATAGGCACTCCGTTACTCACCATACTTCAGACTGGAGCAGCACTATTGTATGTGTCCCTCTCCCCAAACTCTGCTCTGCAGAGATGATGACAGGGGCAAAAGGGTCACCCTGATTTCTGCATGTCTCCCTGCTCACCTCCCCTCCACACACCACTAGCAGCAGATAGGATGGAGCAAGGTCGGAGAGGGGCAGCTGAACACATGCTGCTGGCATGCTTGCTAATCAGCTGAGCGCTCCAGACAGAAATTCTGGGGAGAAGGGCAGATCTGGCCTGTGTGCTATATTTTGTCCACCCTCTAATATTTGCAGATTATTTATTATTTGTGCAGTTCTCTTCCAGCAATGTACTTACAAGGCCCCAATCGTTCTGTTATATAAGTGTCGCTAACAAGACAGAAAGAATTACAGATGGAAAAAATGGTCATTACAACAATGAAAGAAAGTGAAGAGTTACTTACACCTGCTCATGGTCTCCTCACCTTGTATATTGAGAAGACAGTTGATACAGTCAACCACCCACTGACGCGATGTCGTAAGTGAAGCACAGGTATATGGTGCTAACAGCCCAATCAGCGATCCAAACTGATCAAAAGTTTCCTGAGGCTAATTTTAAAAGAATGAAGAATGAAAGTTCTCCGGCTATACTGGACATTATTTGCCTTCCTTATTGTGAACTCCATTACTGTACCTGGGTACGGCACATTGGAAAACATAATCCTTGTTGTACATGCAAATTGATGGGGTCTAAATTAGCTGTAGCACTCAAGAAAAATCTCAGAGTCATTGTGGATAGTCCTCTAAAAACATCTGTTCAACATGCAGCTGCAGTTAAAAATGCTAATGGTATGTTAGGAACCACTAGGAAAAGGGATGAATAATAATATGATAAATATCATCATGCCACTGTTTCAAATCCATGGTACACCCACACCTTGAATATTGCAAGCAATTGTAGTCCTCCAACTTAAATAAAGTTAGGTTATAATTGGAAAAAGTTCAGAGAAAAGCAACAAAAATGATATGGGATATGGGACAAGTCATACAAGGAGAAGTTAAAAGGACTGGGACCATTCATCTTAGAAAAGAGATGCTTACAGGGGGGTTTGATAGAGCCATATAAGATGATCAGAGATGCATGATATGGGTGTCCCTATATCTCTGACTGCCTGGGGCTGGGACTGGACAACAGGGGAGAGATCACTCAACAATTGCCTTGTTCTGTTTGTTCCCTCTGATGCATATAACACCCACCACTGTCAGAAGACAGGCTACATGAACCATTTGTCTGGGGGATCCAGAATGGCCATTCATGTTTTATGTTCTTATCCGATTAAATAGAAATAGAAATTCAACTTTAACAGCGATAGAAATGTAGCTGTGTTAGTCTGGAGTAGCTGAAGCAAATGCAGGACAATGTAGCACTTTAAAGACTAACAAGATTTATTGATTTATTTATTTATTTATTTTTTAAGATGGTTTAGTAGATGATGAGCTTTCGTGGGCCAGACCCACGTCCTCAGATCAGGAAGTGGGTCTGGCCCACGAAAGCTCATCATCTAATAAACCATCTTGTTAGTCTTTAAAGTGCTACATTGTCCTGCATTTTGCTTCAACTTTAACAGCCTGAGAGTATAGGAATGCATCTATGACACTGACACAGCCAACCTATGTGTGACCACAATAACTTAACAAGCGGCACTGCAATTGTATCAAGACAAGTCACTTCTATGTTATTTCAAAGGGTGTGTCTAGACTACTGAGTTTTGTCGACAAAAGTGGACTTTTGTCGACAAAACTATACCTGCGTCTACACTACCGCTGAGTTCTGTCAACATAACGTCGACAGAACTCAGCAGTTTTGTCGATGCTGGTAAACCTCATTTTACGAGGCATAACACCTTCTGTCGACAGAGTTCTGTCGACAGAAGGTGTTATTGCATGTAGGGTTGTGTCTAGACTACAGGGTTTTGTCGACAAAGCAGCTTGTTTAGTCGACAGAACTGAATGTGTCTAGACGCTCTTTGTCGACAGAAGTTTTGTCGACAGATACTGTCGACAAAACTTCTGTCGACAAAACCCTGTAGTCTAGACGTACCCAAAGAAAAGTCCTAGACTAGCGATCACCAACATTATGCATTTTGGTAATAGATATGAAAGGTAGATGTTATGTATTATTGTCTGTATTTATATCTTGCTAGAAGTTTAACATAACCAAATTAGCTTGTAGATTCCAATTCCTTTTCATGTCTTAATTGCCTTAATTATATGCAACTGTCTTCAGTTAACCTTAAGATCAAAGATATAAGATAGTACAAGAAAATAGTTTGTACATTGCCTTCAGCTTAACTATCTGTGTTGTAATGGAAGACTACGATCGGCTAATTACTTTATGTGAATGACTATCACCCATTTACCAGTGTATGCGTAGGAAATAGAAAATTAACTTCAAAACAAAGTACGACAGGAGATCTGCATGACCTATTCTTTCTCAGGGAGAGATCCTGCTTCGACAATTTCTGTGAGGAGGCTTGCCAACCGGCTAGAATAGCTATAAAAGACAAGTTATGGGACTGATCTTCTCTCTCCAGTCTGCTTAAACTTTGAACAGGGGACGTGTAAGCCATAGGACATAGATCTTCCAAATAATTATTTGGAATAGTCTGGGAAATGCATGGAAAAACTAACAGCCTTTGCATCTAAACTGGCTTTGGATGTTGACCGGTTAGCATGATTCCAGAGAGACTTTTACAAGCCAGCCGTTTATTCCACCATGGTTGTGATCCTGAACTATGAAAAGTGAAAGTCATTTGAACAACTATCTATCACTTAACCATTTGTAACTCTCTTCTTTTTCCTTTTAACAACAAATCTGATATTCCGTTATTAAGGATTGGCTGATATTTAGGGAAGACCTGTGATTCATATTAACCTAAGGATAAGTGTCTAGTCCTTTGTGATTGGTGATTATATTAGACTTAGTTGTCTAGATGGGAACCAAGGTCTGGAATGCCTAAAGGGTACTATTGTTTGGTATTTTGTTAACCAGAGTAGAAGCTCTTTTCTTACTGGTTTGGTGAATCTAATTATAAAATCACTAGTCTGGGGAACTGCCTGCCCTGTTTCTTACAGTCTGGCCTGAGTGCTGTCACAGCACTATTATGGAAACCTTTCTCTTATGGAAGCAGAGGGATCTTACTCACTTTGAGGCCCCAGCTGCAGGCCTAGTAGAATTTCTCATGCATTCACGTTGAATGTCAGATTTGATAGAAGTTGTGAAGTCAGCTCAAGGAAGAGTAGAACTATACTCACTGTGCTATTAACTATCTCCTGATAGGCAGTTAGCAGCCAGACACTGGCCTGCAAGGCCCTTTCTCTCTCCCACTCCTGCCCTGAACTGAGCCAGGTCTCTAGTAGCTGTTGGCAAAGCAGGAGAATGGACAAAGTTAGTACCAGAAAATCCCTCCCAAACGTTTCTTTTAAATAGGTTTGATTGTCACTAAAATCCCTCTCCAAAGCATTTAACTTCCATATAGCAAAAGATTTATATGTCTCCAAAAAGAGACCCTTGTATATACAAGTCCCAGGGACCAGATTCACCTCTGGTGTACGTAACTCCATCAAAGCCAAAGGAGTTACATGAGAGATGAGTCTGGCTCTGTGTATGTGAGGGCTTCTGTAGACTGTCTGATGGCAGCTGTCTAGCACATTGCATGCAGTTTGGGGTCCGGTGCTGTGTTCTCTTTCCTGGACAGCTTCTCCCATGCTGAGTGGCAAATGACAGAGAGGAGCATTTCTTTTTATTTAGAGCAGAGAAGTCTCCCCAGCCCAGCTCCTTTTATAACTTTATTTTCATACCAACGTTGCACCTAACTCCCCTCCCCTCAGCTCTTCAAACTATTCTGTTTATGTCTGAAGAGCAGGAAGTCTTTGGTGAATGAGTTTCCATACACAGAGCTTAACTCAATACTAATTCATTCCTTTTACGAGAGGTGATCAGTTCTCACTGGTCCTCTTGAATTTGGTTACTGCGCTGATGATTTTCTTTCCTGTCCATGTAGTGTTAACTATACTGGAAAAACTAGATCTCAGTCCACCACTGGCATAAAATGTCCCCTGCTATGAGATAGATACATAGAATTTACTAGCTAGTGGGAAAACACTGGCTGTAGAATCGGTGTCTATTTCTTACAAAGCCTTTCTGAATATTGACCTAGGAGAGCTTTTCCATTGCATTAGGAGTGCACAAATCATAAAATCATGGATTAAGGATGGAAGAGAGCTCAGGAGGTCATATAGTCCAACCCCCTGCTCAAAGCAGGGCCAGCCCCAACTAAATTATTCCAGCCATGGCTTTGCCAAGCCTGGCATTAAAAACCTCGAATGATGGAGATTCTTAAGGGAAGAGAATAACAGAAACACCTAACTGGTGGGTCAGAACCCAGGCTTAGGAAAACCCCAGCACAAGGGGACACAAAGAAGATGGAGAGAGGCTGTTCTCAGTAGTGACAGATGACAGAACAAGAAGCAGTGGTCTCAAGTTGTGTGTGGGGGGGTGGATCTTAGGAAAAACGATTTCACGAGGAGGGTGGTGAAGCACTGGAATGGGTTACTGAGGGAGGTGGTGAGATCTCCATCCCTAGAGGTTTTTCAGTCCCAGCTTGACAAAGCCCTGGCTGAGATGATTTAGTTGGAATTGGTTCTGCTTTTAGCAGGGGGTTGGACTCGATGACTTCCTGAATTCTCTTCAAGCCCTATCGTTCTATGATTCTATAAAAGAGTTCCCTGAACTCTTTTCAAAAAAATTTTCAAAAAAGAACATTTCTTCTTTTTATCTCTGAGGAGAGCCACTCAGACTCTGCCCAGTGGAAATAAATATGCAGAACCTAGAGGGAGCCATTCTGTTTGTTCTGATGCCCCAAGCAGCTTGATCATTCTGTGCATAGTGAATGTGAGTCTATCTATAGGCTAAATTCTGTTCTTCCTTACACCAAACTAAATATTGATCAGCTCTACTGATTTCAGTTTAAATAAGAGCAAATGTGGCCTGATGAGAAAGAGTTGCCTCCTACTTTCTTTGAGATGGGTAGCATGAAAAAGAGGCAGTTGGTGAGTACTGCCATAAGCTCCCACTTCGTAGCTAAAGGGCCAGGCAGAGCTAAGATCCTCAACAACTTACTGTAAAGTTAATGTATATCATGGATCCCATCATGGAACTCTGTGTCTGGAGTCCATGACTCTGCCCATAGCTGGAAATACCCATTGAAAAGATTTTGAACTAGTACACATAGAACAGAGAATGAAGTGTGCAGCAAACTTTTCCAGGTTCTAGACATCTTGATGTAGGCTGCATAACTTCAGTGTTTTGCTAATAGTTTATGTATGCTTCAGCAGCCACAGGATTGGGCACCATTGTGTTCTTTGGAGAGTCTATTTATAAAAAAGATGTGCTTCCTTATACAAGAGCATTTCACTGAAAGATTGTGTTGTCAGAATTTTCACTGACTTGCCCGAGGTCTAAGTAATGTAGGTCGCACTGTCAGATATAAATATCCAGAATCAGATTCTGGTCTCTGTTACACTTGTGTAAATCCAAAATAATGCCACTGAAGTCAGGGGCATTACCCTGGTTTTACACGAATATCACTGATCAGATTCTAGCTCTAATCCTTCAGTCCAGCTGCATCCTTGAGCATCCAAAGCTCCCACTGAAGTCAAGGGGAACAATCAGCATGCCAGAATGGCAGAACGGAGTCCTAAGTGTTAAGAACTCTCCTTACCAGATTTCTGGTGGACACATCGAACTCTCCGAATACATAGGCGACCATATCCCCTGCTGCACAATTCTCCACACTTCCTGAACTGAGCAGCTTCAGGACAAAATGGAGAGCTGCCATCCTCACCTGCAAGGGTAGAGATTATGCACGAGTTATTATTATCTCTTCTGCATGCAATATGAGACAGGATATGAGAGTCCTTTTGCTTTTTCTTTTATCTCTTTGGAATAGTGGCTGAAGTACAAATGATTAACACATCTGTTATGTAAATTCCTTGCAACACTGGCTACAGAAGTACCATGCAAATGCCAGTTTTCACTTTCAGGTGACACTGTAATTAGGAAAAAGGCAGCATTTTCTCCTATAAATGTAAACAAACTTGTTTGTCTTAGTGTCTGGCTGAACAAGAAGTAGGTCTGAATGGACTTGTAGACTCTAAAGTTTTACATTGTTTCGTTACAGTTAACAAAAAATATCTACATTTGTAAGTTGCATTTTCACGCTAAAGAGATTGCTCTACATCACTTCTATGAGCTGAATTGAAAAATATTATTTCTTTTGTCATTTTTACAATGCAAATGTTTGTTATAAAAATAATATAAAGTGCATAGTACACACTTGTCATTGTGTTGTAATTGAAATCAATATATTTGAAAATGTAAAAAACCACAAAAATATGTAATAAATTTCAATTTTTAATCGCATTAATTTTTAGTTAACTGTGATTAATTGAAACCCTATTAATAATCTCAGCCTAAAAATGTGTCTCATTGCCAGACTCTCCACTGAGTGAAATACTTCCCAGATATTAACAGCAATACCACTATTCCACACACAATCTTACCTTAGCACTCTGATCACTGAGAGCAGATTTCACTGCCTTCACAATCAGAAACTTTCTAACTCTTGTCTCAGGCACTGAAAGATAAGGAGAAGTGTGCAATATAGTATATCTTTGTTCCAAACACTCATGCTCCACATTAGAATGTGTCCTGTGCCCTATTTAAGAGTACTACCAAGCTTCACTCATATACAGAGAATCAGCGGGGAAAATATAGGACCAGACTCTGATCTCAGTTACACCAGTCTAAGTCTGAAGTATTTCCACTTCTGTAAATAGCACCATCATACTATCCTGATGGAAATATTGTAAGAGAGTTAGACAAATGGAGGTCAGTGAAGTTAGTCTGTGTTTACCACCAGTATAGCAGAATTCGGGATCTATTCTAGAGTGTCTAATACTTATTCAGTCAGGAGTACTATTTTGTTTTTATCTCATTATTATTAACATGCATCCGCCACAAGATTACATTTGTATTTGTACCTTGAAAATATTTTAGGCTACATTCAGCACTTAATTAACCCTGTTGATTTCTGTGTGACCACATGGGAGTAACTTAGAGCAGCACTGGGTCCCTTTAGTGAATTTCCAACCCTCTGGTGAGCATGCATCTAAAAGGGTGTCGCAAGGAGAAGGGAGAAAAATTGTTCTCTTTGGCCTCTGATGATAGGACAAGAAACAATGGGCTTAAATTGCAGCAAGGGAGGTTTAGGTTGGACATTAGGAAAAACGTCCCAACTGTTAGGTTGGTTAAACACTGTGAAAAATTGCCCAGGGAAGTTGTGGAATCTCCACCACTGGAGATATTTAAGAGCAGATTGGATAGACACCTATCAGGGGTGATCTAGACAGTGCTTGGTCCTGCCATGAGGGCAGGGGACTGGACTTGATGACCTCTCAAGGTCCCTTCCAGTTCTAATAATCTATGACTATATGACTCGATGTGTTGCAGCAGGGGCAGATGACCGTTTTGCGGGGCCCCGGGCAGCATAATTCCGCGGGGCCCCCCCTTTGCCACGGCGCATGCACAGTGACGCCATGCTCATGCGCGGTGGCACCACGGCGCGTGCGCGGGGCTTTTTGAAGCGCGGGACCCGGGGCGGCCACCCCGCTCGCCCTGCCCTATATCCGCCCCTGTGTTACAGATCCTCTGTGCCCCATTTGCAGAGATGATGAGTATGTTATAGCCCTACCATGCCTGCAAAGCCTTGGTTCTTTAGATCAACCTATAGCAGCTCATGCTTTTAGCTCTGGATGTCCCCAACTCAACCCCCAGCACGATGGCGATGATCGCAGCAGTCACAGTTACTCCTGTGTTACTTACAGTCAGCACCAATAATAGCTGTGAGCAGATTCAGGGTTGCCACACGAACAGTCTCATTCTCAATCTTCAGCTGCGAGTGCAGAAATGCTATGAGGTCATCAGGAGAAGAACGGGCTGCAAAGGAAGAAATCACATCCTCACTAACAACTGAAAGCTCATTCTTACCACACCTACAAAAGAAGGAAGTTACAAGGAAACTACTGTGTAATTTGGAGTCTCTTCCCCTACCTAGCAGTAGGATACAATAGCACAGCTCCATTTGATTTTCCATGATGAGCTGCTGAGTTGGAGAACAGATCTGTGGGAAGAAGAGAAGTGATCAAAGGAAAACTAATCAGAACAAGCAACTGAAAAGAAGATGCTCAATTAATTTCTAAGCACTCACTTCCTACCTTTCCAAATAGAGCTCTGAAGCCAAAAGAAATGGTACTGACTGCACAACAAGAATCAGAAACAATGACCGATACACTGGATAACAGAAGTTCCTGCTTTCAAAGTGTTTTTAGCAGCAGAGCTAATTGAATCAAGACTTGACCCTTGGTAACTGGTTCAAATGGTTAATTATTCCACCATAAAAATGTCGGCCTTATTTGCAGTCTGAATTTGTCCAGCTTCATTTTCTAGTTATTGGCTCACGTTATGCCTTTCTCTGCTAGATTATTACATATGTTTCCCCACATAGATATTATAGACTGCAATTAAGTCACCCTGTCACAGGATAGGTCCTCCCCATTTGGATGGGATCAGTTTTTACTATCTAACTCTAACTCCCTCTAATAACTGGCTTATGCTAAAATTGCTTTACAAACTGAGCTGGATTTTAGCTAATAAAATGAGACCACTATCTGCTTATTCTTAAGCCAGCAGAAACCAATAAGGCATGAGAAGGTCTCCGGGCTCTTCACTAGCATTCAAAAGATGTTTATTCTTAATATGCTTCAGATCTGCTGTGCTTAAGCTCAAGTGATACAAGAACAAGTTCCCCTCACCCGGTCGTGCAGAGCACTGCAGATGGCTTGAAATTTCCCTTCAGGTAGAAGGATCTTATATTCACCAGCGACTTCCAAGAGCTGCCTCAGACTCTACAACAGAGGGTGAAAGTTAGAAGGTGGGCATACAAAGGAGCAATATGCAATGACTGAAGCAGGTTCATGGAATTCATAGATTCCAAGGCCAAAAGGGATGATTGTCATCAACTAGTCAGGCCTTCTGTATGACACAGGCCTTAGAAATTGCCAAAATAATTCCTAAAGCAGAACTTTCAGAAAAAAATCCAATCTTGATTTTAAAATGATCACCTTGACTCTTGGTAAATGGTTTGAATGGCTAATATCCCACCACTGAAAAGGTAGACCTTATTTCCCATCTGAATGTCTCCTGTTTCAGTTTGTAGCCACTGGATCATGTCATGCCTTTCTCTGCTAGGTCATTACATATATTTCCCCATGCAGATATTATAGACTGTAAGTAAGTCACCTGTCACAGGGTAGGTCCACCCTGTTTGGATGGTATCAGGTTGTGGAGGAGTTAAAGAACTAAGGCAGCCCAAGTGACCTAGTCTCCCCAACCACCATAGCAGGCCTGGTTCTTAGAGCAGCATTGCCTAATAGTCAGGGTCAGTGCAGCAGCCCTTTAATGAGGCTCTTCAGCTCAACGACCCAAGCCCTTCTAGGTACGACCGTGCAACCTAGTGCTCAACCACCCTTTGGGGCAAACCAGTGTTGCCTAGTGGCCAGCCCTTCTCCACCAGGCTCTACCTACTCCACAGGGTCCCAGCCCAGGGCCTTGTCTTGCAGCTCAATGGGGTTTCTTCCAAAACATGCAGAGTCAAAGACTAATACCTCAACTCAATAATGCTTAGTTCACATAGATTGCTTCCCACCATTCTTCTGCAGCAGGTCATCTCAGTAACTCCGTGGTCTCTCCTCCATCTGTGGCATTGGATGGTTGTGGGGGGGTCAACTGGAACCACAGGCTGGCTGGTTTCTGCATCCTAGGGCACTGGCAGTCCCTCCACAAAAGCCTGCAAAGCACCTCTGCTCCCTTCAGCTGTCAGCCTAGACAGAACTGAGCTGCTCCCTTTTATATCCTGGTTCCAGTTGGAGCATTCCCAGCAAGTATGAAGGGGCATAGCCCACAGATCATGATTAGCCCCCGCTGAACCATGCATGGGGGGTATCCTCTGTCACAAACACTCCCCCTTAAGAGGGTGTCCATTGGTGGACCTTCCTCTTCATCGTCTCCTTCCACTTGGGAGAAGTCTGTGTTTGCATGAGCCTTCCCTGGCCCAGCGTAACGTACAGAAGTCATAGGGTTGGAGCGGGAAGTACTACCTCATGATTCAGGCACTGGTGTCCTTCATGTTATTAATCCATCTGAGGGGTGCATGGTTGGTGACCAGTTGAAAGGGCTTCCCCAGTACAGGATATCCCAGGGTATGTCTACACTACAGCGCTAATTCGAACTAACTTAGTTCGAATTAGTTAATTCGAACTAAGCTAATTCGAACTAATGCATCCAGACTAAAAAAACTAGTTCGAATTAGCGTTTTGCTAATTCGAACTAGCATGTCCACATTAAGTGGACCCTGAACCGGGGTTAAGGATAGCCGGAAGCAGTGCCGGCAGGGCATCACATGAGGACTTAGAGCGTGGAGCTGCTGCCTCAGGCTAGCCGAGGGCTGTGCTTAAAGGGACCCGACCCCCACCCCGGACAGACAGTTCTCAGGGGTGCCCCTCTTGCAAAGCAGTCCTGGCTTGGAGTGCTCTGAGTGCCCACACTGGGCACATCACAGCACTCGGCCATCAGCCTGGCTGTACTTGCCGCAGGCTGCCATCTGGGGAGAAGGAGCAATTGGGGGGCTGCAGGAGAGCTTCCACCCCCAGAAGCACGCAGAGCCAGCCCAGTCCTCCCCATCGGGGGCTCGTACCCCATTCCTCCGTCACCTCCTTCCACTTACCCTTCCCTAGCCCCCCTTCCTGATGTACAAAATAAAGAAAACGTGTGGTCAAAAATAGAATCTCTCTTTATTGAACAAAACTCGGGGAGACTGGGAAAAGGAGGTGGGAGAGGGGAAGAGAGAGGGTGGGAGAGGGGAGGGCAACTACAATGATCAGATGTTTGGAACAGGTCCCATATAAAGAGAGGCTAAAGAGACTGGGACTTCTCAGCTTAGAAAAGAGGACACTAAGGGGGGATAGGATAGAAGTCCATAAAAGCATGAGTGGGGTGGAGAGGATGCATTAAGAAAAGTTCTCCATTAGTCCCCATAATAGAAGGACTAGAGGACACCAAAGGAAAAGAATGGGTAGCAGGCTTCAAACTACTAACAGAAAGTTGCTCTTCACAAAGCAAAGATTCAACCTGTGGAACTCCTTGCTGCAGGAGGTTGTGACGGCTAGAACTTAGAACAGAGTTTAAAGAGAAGTGAGATAAAGTGATGGAGGTTGGGTCCATGGAGTGCTATTAGCCAGGGGGTAGGAGTGGTGTCCCTGCCCAAAGTTTGTGGAAGGCTGGAGAGGGATGGCACGAGACAAATGGCTTGATCACTGTCTTCGGTCCATCCCCTCCAGGGTCTCTAGGGTTGGCCACTGTCGGCAGACAGGCTACTGGGCTAGATGGACCTTTGGTATGACCCAATACGCCCATTGTAAGCTCAGGGCTCAGGGTTGGGGGTCTCAGTGGACCACCTTCATTTTCATGCACACCTGCTCCTAGGTGGCCAGGCTGGCAGCTCTCCTGCCCTAGACGGCCACTTTCCTGTGCCTAGTGCGGAGGTCGTGGACGAGGTCCATGATGTCCGCACTAAACCAGGCGGGTGCGGTCCTGGGCAGGCTCCCGAGAGCCGCCAGCCTGGTCCCGGGAAGAGGGGGATGGCTGGGTGGCAGCGGGTGGCTGGCTCGAGCCGTGCCAGGTGCAGGGTCTGCTAGCTGGGTGCTGGCCAGCCTGTGCCCCTTTAAGAGGTCCGGGGCCGGAAGGGGGGCAGACTAGTTTCCCTGGTGTTGGCCAGAGTGGCCACCAGGGAAAGCTGGGGAGGGCTAGCCTCCCACTAGTTTGAATTAAGGGGCTACACACCCCTTAATTCGAACTAGTAAGTTCGAACTAGGCTTAGTCCTCGTTCAATGAGGTTTACCTAGTTCGAACTAAGCACACCGCTAGTTCGAATTAAGTTCGAACTAGCGGAGCGCTAGTGTAGCGCCTATCAAAGTTAATTCGAACTAACATCCGTTAGTTCGAATTAACTTTGTAGTGTAGACATACCCCCAGGGTGTAGATCACCCACTTCATGGCCAGGGCCTCCCTTGCTATAGTAGGGCGGCAGGTCTCTCAGGAGAACAGCTTGCAGCTGAGATAAAGGATCTGGTGCTCCTTCCCACCTATTTCTTGAGATAGTACCACTCCTGGTCCTACCTCCGAGACCTCCATTTGAAGGATAGAAGGCTTTGTGAAGTTGGATGGGATAGGACCAGCTCTTGGTTCAGCTGTTTTCACAGGGCCTGGAAGGCTTCCTCACAGTCTTCTGATTACTGGACTTTCTGTGATTGGGTGTTCTTCATCAGGTCCAATAATAGGGTGCCCAGTGTGATGAAGTTGAGTACTAAGCAGCCACTGTGTCTGAAGTATTGTGGCACCTGTTTCTTTGTCATGGAGGTGGGGCAGTCACACAAGCCTTAGACCTTATTTATCAAGGAGCTATAGTTTTCCCCTTCCTACTGTGTTCACTAAGATGGCACTTGGCTGGATTCACAGTGAGTCCTGCATCTATTGGGGCTTACAATACCTTGCTAAGATGTCAGAGGTGTTTCCCCCAGCTGGTGCTGTGGATGACAATATTCTTAATGCACACGGCTGTATATTGCATATATGTTTGCAATATTTGGTTCGTGAGCTGCTGAAAAGTGGCTGAGGCTCTGTGCAGCCCAAATGGCATCCTGCTGAATTGCTATAAGCCAAGCAGGGTGTGGAAGGCACTCTTCTCACAGGAAGCCGGTATCAGGGGTATCTACCAATATCTGTTGGTCAGTTCTAGTGTGGAAATGAACTTTGCATTTCCCACTATATTCCTCCTTGAGATTTCCCCATGTATGCATCCCAGTATCACTTCAGCTTTTTTGGCCACAGCATCGCATTTGTAGCTCATGTTCAGCTGAGTATTCACCAAGTTTCCCAAAATATTTTTCAGAGTTACTGTTTCTCAGGAAGCATCCCTCAACATGTATGTATCACCTACATTGTTTTGTTCCTAGATGCATCTATTTACATTCAGCCATATTTAAATGCACATTTATTGTTAGCACCCAGTTTACCAAATGATCTATATCACTCTGAATCAGTGAGTTGTCCTTTCCATTATTTACCACTCCCCAATGTTTATTTCATCTGCCAATTTTATCAATGATGATTTTATGTTCTCTTCCAGGCTATTGATAATGAGATGACAGTCTAACTCCTTCCTGTACCTACACACTTTTCTTCTTTGCTGCTTGAAGCTTCCAGGATATCTCTGATGAAATCTACATATTTTACTACATTTAGGCTCTTGTGTAGTCCTCTGATACTTTTAGTCAAGTCCATGAGACATTGATTCCCTCAAAGTCATGGGCATTCCAATCCCAAAAGCAACCACATATTCTGGACCAGAAAGCCAACATAGATTGGGAGTAAACCATGGAGGAAGTGGGGAGGGGGGAAGGGCAGCAGGGTTGTGGCCCTGGATTTGCTGCTTGGCTTGTACTGAGCCAGCCCACAGAGACTGAGCATGCTCAATCATACTACTGAAGCCAACTGCCCTCACTCCATCCTCTCACTATCAGCAGACAAGAGTTACCTTGGTCATGTGATACTGAGGGTAGATGAAATAAGAGAGACAAGGTGGGTGAAATAATATCTTTAATTATATTATCTCACCCACCTTGTCTCTCTAATATCCTTGAACCAACACAGCTACAACAGCCCTGTACACAACGGTAGATGAAATAGACAGTGATTTTATATCTATCTAGTTATATAATCTAAAGCAATGCACTTCAGGCCTTCTTAGTATTAATTTTCAGCTACTGGCAGTTTACTTAATACTGCCCAGAGACAACACACAGCAGCCCCTGCTCTGAGGAGTTTATTTATAATCTAAAAGAGAGACACAGAGTTGATAGGATGTACCAGTAAATCACAAGGAGGGAGTATCTTAAGGGGCGGGGGGGGGGGGGGGGGAGGGAAAAGGTGTTTTGTTTCTTACCTCCTTATCATCTCCAGAAACAGAAGATACTTTTCATGAGAGGCTTTTACCTACAAAACTTGTCACCTGGGTCACCATGTCTATAAAATCAAGACTTGTGTGTTTATCTATTATCTAACAAGTCACTATGTAGACCAGGAAACGCCACTGGTAGCAGCTAGTGCAGTTCACCTATGCGCACACATTGATAGTTATTTTAATAAGTATCTCACCTTGGTGACATGAAAAACATTAACATCCTCTTTATATTGCTCAAGAAGCCATGGGATCTGTTCGAACACCTTATCTTGATGCTCTTCTTTATGCAGGAGGAGGCTCATCATAGTACCAAGGGCTTTGATAATGGCCTGCTTGAGCTACATAGAGACACAGAATTTATGTTCC
The DNA here is from genome assembly GCF_052426305.1 of Pelodiscus sinensis. Lineage (NCBI taxonomy): Eukaryota > Metazoa > Chordata > Testudines > Trionychidae > Pelodiscus > Pelodiscus sinensis. Next base: position 20,046,630 of record NC_143069.1, on the reverse strand, counting down.
TACAAATTCATTCAATATCATGCAATGGGCCCATCTTTTCTACTTCTGACGAGTGCAATTTCCCTTTTCCACTGTTGAAACAGCCCTATCTCAATATTTCCTGGTAAAGAGTTAAGACTCATGCATGGCTTCGTCTACACTGGCATGATTTTCCGAAAATGCTTTTAACGGAAAAGTTTTCCGTTAAAAGCATTTTCGGAAAAGCACGTCTAGATTGGCAGGATGCTTTTCCGCAAAAGCACTTTTTGCGGAAAAGCGTCCGTGGCCAATCTAGACACGCTTTTCCGCAAAAAAGCCCCAATTGCCATTTTCGCGATCGGGGCTTTTTTGCAGAAAACACTACTGTGCTGTCTACACTGGCCCTTTTGCGCAAAAGTCTTTCGGAAAAGGACTTTTGCCTGAACGGGAGCAGCATAGTATTTCCGGAAAAGCAGTGACGATCTTACATGAGATCGTCAGTGCTTTTCCGGAAATTCAAGCAGCCAGTGTAGACAGCTGGCAAGTTTTTCCAGTCTAGACACAGCTATGGTGTTGGTTTCAGAATTATATTCTACTGCACCTCACAACTTTCCCAAGTGGGATATTTCCCCAGATTAGTATGCACACTAAACCAACTCATTCCTGCTGTAACTCTACTGGAACTGAATAGACATCTGCCAGGAATGAATTTAGCCCATTCTCCTATATTCATCTGCATGTCAGGTGACAAAACTGGAATCTATGTACACTATGTACAGACAGAATTTCCATGAGATTGTGACATTATAATCTTTTTTAAATGTTTTACATCATACTCCGTTCTATCCCAAAGAACCTGCCATTGAACTCCATCATCACAAAGAGTGCCATACACAGAGAATTTAACAATACAATTTCTCATAAAGGTTTAGAAAGCCTACAATTCTCACCTCCAAATCTTCACATGTGGTCCATTTGCTTGTCACATGACGATAGAGGGGAAGAATTTCATCACAGAATTGAGATTTACCCATTTTGGGAAATGGCCACCTTTCCCAGTTACTAAAATATACATTTACTGCCCTTGACCATTTTTCCAGAACTGCATGGAAGGAAAAAAGACAGGCAATATGAAAAGGATGCACTAGTAATAAGGATACGTTGTTTTATCAGTGAACACACCCAGGCTTGTAGTTTATTACAATTCCATGCCCAATTCAGGAACAGCTGATGAAATCCAATAACAGTTTTGAATGATTTCTCTTCCCTCCTTTCCGTTTCTTGTTTCTCAAAAGGCTTTCTTCTCTTTTGTCTCTCTCCATCTCTTTTTAATTCCCATCATTTGAAAACATATTTTTTTCTCCCTTGTTACCTCTTAATTAGAGATGATTGTAAAGGTAGTTGAAATTAAATTAAAAGTGTTTACTCTTGTTTTTTTCAAAATTTCAAATTACAAAGATCATTCACATGTTTCAAAAATCAACAAATTTCAGCCACCTTTTTAGCTGCACAAAAACACTGAACACATCCTGATTAAAACTGTCATTGACATTTTTTCAGTTTAATATTCCATCAACTTGGAAAAAAATATGAAAAATGTAATAAAAAAACAAAATATTTTGACCAGCTGTTTTCTGAATGATTCATGTCCTCTGCAGTTATTGCTTATTTAGCCCTAAAACTGTATGATTTCCTGTTGGGTTACAGTTTGTCTGAAAGATGTTCAGTGCCCCTAACTCCTATTAGCTATACTGAGATTTGACAGCATTTTGCCCTAAAATTAGATGCACCCGCTGCCCTTGAAAGGAAAATTAAGGCTCAATCCTATGTTCTATGAAGCTGATGGCAAAATTCCCATTGATCTCAAAGGTGCAGGATTAATCCCTTAGGCCTGATCTACACTAAAGGGGAAAGTTGACTTAAGGTACGCAACTCCAGCTATGTTAATTATGTAGCTGGAGTTGACGTATCTTAAATCGTGTTTTCAGACTGTCCACACAGTGGAAGGTTGACAGGAGTGTTATTCCTCATGAGAAGCAGGACTACCGGTGCCAACGGGAGCACCCACTCAGTTCGAATTAGTGGGTCTTCACTAGACCTGCTAATTTGGACCCTGGTGATCAACTGCAGCAGCATTGATCTTCTGCATAGTGTAGACGTGGCCTTACTTGAGCATCAACTAAAAAGCAAAGGAAGAGAGAAGTGGAGAAGACCAGAGGACAGAGAAAGAGGGTGAAAGGAGATGATAATTAAGCAACTAAAGAGGAGGAATGGGTGGAGGGGTGGAAAACGGGAAATTTTTAAATGTAATTCAGTCTGTTGCCTGCACATTCTCCCCCAGGAGTTTCCTGGCACATGGGCAGCATCAGCTTTTGTTTATTTTTAAAATAGCCACAAGTCATAAAGGGCCTGAACTTACAAATGCTCAGCACCTCCAGCAAAGTAAGGAGCACTCTCAACTCCACTGAGTGCCACAGGAGCATGAGGACTCAGCCCCTGGTACAATCCAGTTCAGAGCCTGTTTGTAACGATCAGTCACTTAACTCTGTACCAAGGCCCCTAAATATCCATTTTGGACATCTACAATAAGTGCTGGCACTTACCACCACAAAATGCTTGCCTCAGCCTGCTCTCGTCGTCTAACATCCGCATGGAGCTCATGCCGTACAGGGTCATTCCCACAAAAGGAATGCACTTGAGTGCTGAAAAGAAGGACCAGAAGAAAAGGAAGACAGACAATTGACTGTTATCTGCCTTCTTACTATCGCATTTAGAAACACCGCTGGGTCGGATGCTATGGGCTCCTAGGTCATTTTGTGCTGCGTACACAAATGATAAGGCAGAAGTAAAAAATCAGTGGGGGATTTACCCTGAGGAGGAGCATTCTCCACCAATGTGCAGCTGTGCCAGATGCCCAATCCTCTCCCAGAGTAGGAGAGAGAGCACTGGGGAGGGATGAGAAATGGAATGGAGAAGAGCTCCACTAGACCTGATTTTCCTCAATCCTGTCCTTTAAGAACTTCAAATGGGGCATAAGAGCTTGCACCTTGGTGTGGATAGCTCATGGTCTAGCAACTGGAACCAGCCACAGCAGTTCATCTCATGCCCCCCAAATAGCACTCTGTGTAGCTGTACAGAGCGTGAACCTCTGTCCTTAAATGGAAGACAATAACTTTGAAACAAAAGATGGAAGTTGACATACGATAAGCTGATGATAGGTTGCCCAGCGTAATCAAAGTGAACACGTCAGACAGCTTCAGTGGATTCAGATGACATTGAAGCTCATACATCACCTCACTGAAATAGCAGCGTGCCAGAGCCACTAATGTGTTGCTCGCTGCCACTTTTAGTTCATTTGTTGCTTCCTTAAAAAATACAAAAAGAGAGAGACTGAAGTGATTAAAGCCAACTACACCAGCCAATGCTGCTCAAATGAATCAAGTTCTTATTTCTGTTTTCCACCCAACTTTCTGAGAACAGAATCATGAGTCATAAATAATCATTGAATCGTTTGCCTAAACACTTGTCAGCCTTTCAGTTGTTTGCAAGCTGCTTAGACTATTCGCTATTAGCTATTTGTGGTGGATGATTGGCTATCATAGTGACATGATATTTTTCCCTCAGAGGAGGTGGGCAGCTTCAAGATATTCAGAGAATTTTCCTGAATAAACTATACCCTAAATCCAAATACTGCTTCTTTTGGAAACAGCTCCGATTCTGTTTAAAGGTTTCATCCTGCTGCTTAACACCATAGTATCAGAGCACCTTCCACACAAAATCAGTATCAATAATGAAATCCCTAGGAGACTTCACAAAATACTTGCTTGTTAAGAAACGGTAGGCCTCTCTGCATCTGATATATGTCACAATATCCTGACCTTACAAAGCACTTAAGCACATGTGTAACTTGAACAAGATGAAACTAGTCACATGCTGCTTAGGACCTGGGATTTCTGGAGGACGGTGTGGGGATCTGTGGGCCCCTAGCAGTCATTAATCCTGGAGTTTCAGTATATAGTTTACAAACAATGTTTTAATTAGTTTAAGCTTTCATTCCTGTCATTAGCATATAGGGAAAACTAACTTACCTGAGTATCAGAGGGGTAGCCGTGTTAGTCTGAATCTGCAAAAGCAGTGAAGTGGGTCTTTGACCACAAAAGCTTATGCTCCAACACTTCCGTTAATCTAACTTACCTGAGTCTCTCTCATGTGCTTTGAGGCAAGTGTTATTATTTTGCTCAGTAGCCTTCTCTTTAGGACCTGGGCATCCTGCTGTAATACTTTCTCCAGGATACAGTAAATGTCTACTCTGTTTTTCTGGGGACAAAACATAAAAGAACAATTGGGGAAAATGTTTCCTTGATGACAATATAGTAATGCTATAAGCTAATATAGTAACGCAATATAGTAACACTTACGCTAATAAGCTTCTGCCCAAAAGAGTTTACAATCTAAACATGAAACAACTAGCCCAGGCTAAAAGAGCAGATCAATAGCCAGGAAAATAATTCAGGTCTTCTGATTCACTATCTGGAGTCCTCTCCACTAGACCACACTGATTCCACAGCCTGCATACTCACTCAAGTAACCCCTAGTCTTCATTTGTATAAAACTTGCTATGCCCTCCACAATCACCCCAGCTAGCAGCATTTCAGAAGAAGCTGAGCAATTTACACATTTTTTAATCAGAATAAGGGCCCTGCACTGCCCCCTTATCCAATTTCGTTTATTATTATTATTGTTGTTATTATTATTATTATTATTATTGTTATTGTTATTATTAGCATCATGCCTTTTTTTATCCACTCCAGACAGAATTTGTAAATACAATGATAAAATACCCAACTCCTGCAGTAAATCTTCTGCAGCTTTTAGGGAAAATTAGCTCAGGAGTTACCTCTACATTGACAGTAGCACACTTGAAGGTCTCTTTTATGGGGTCCATCAAAGTTCAAATTCACAGATGATACTAAATATGGAGGAGTTGAAGGTATGAGTTGTGACAGAGAAATAATAAAGAGGGGCACAGAGAAATTAGAAACCTGAGCAGAACAAGACTGATTTCAGAGAACTGCAAACTAGCGCACCTAGAGAGGGGGTCAATATAACTGACATAATGAGAGGGAGAAAAGTGGGAAACAACAAGTGACCTGGAGTGACAGTGAAAAAAAAAGTCAGCCATCTGGGTTGGGTTTGTTACATACAGGAATCTTGTCATAAAGCAGGAAGACAACAGTTTCTCATTGTTCATCTGAGGTGTGACTGCTTCTGGCTTATTTCACTTTTTTGGCACCACATTCCCCAGAAAAGATCAACAGCTTGGAAGTAATTCAGGAGAAAATTTTAAAAAGTGCAGGGAGGCCAGCAGAACTGACTTTTAAATAGAGACCTGCAACCTCTATGGGATCTGACCTCATGCATCAGGGTGAGGTTGGGTGGGTGTAGGGGAGCCTGCCTTGACAATAAATGGCCACGTCTCCCTTTAACACGTGCGGATCTCTAACAAGCAAAACCCAGGCCTGTCTCAAGTCTGGTGCACATAAGCATGCAGGCAAGGTCATGGGAGAAGCTGTGAGAGGAAGGAATGTTTTGCATAACAATGCAGATGAAGCATGGTACCTGAGACTATGTCAAGAACACATGGCAAGCAATCTTGTACAGGTACTTCTGTTTCTGATAACCACAAATTACAGATGCAGCCATACAACTGTCAACTATGCACATAGCAGCAACATCCTGAGTGACAGGATGTACTCCAGATAGGGTATTGGGCATGTTCCATATCCTACACAATACGTAATCAATTGGTAAATATTATTAGAACAACCAAGTCTCGCTTTGCTATAAAATGGGCTTAGTAAGAACAATCAGTGGGAGGGAATGAGCAGGATTGACCCACAGGTACTGCTCGATGTAACTAGAAGTAAATAGGCCCTTCACACCGGTGATCCAGTGCATGGTGTTCCAATGCATGGGAAGAAAAGGAACCCTGACCTCCTGCCTGCTACTGTAGGTAGCATACGGGTGAAGTGTAAGTGAACTAGTCTTTATTATTGTATTATAGTAGCTCTTTTATTAATTGCTTTTGCATTGCTTTGCACTATATTCTTGCTTTAGAATGTATGGCATTTAAGGTTTAAATTGTGTAGTAATTGTTTTTAAGGCTTGTAAAACTTAAACAACTGTCATAACTGCTTAAAGCTTGCAATAAATAAGAAAGTGGTTAAGTATCCCTGGAGTGTCCTGGTTTCTCTTGGATCTAAAATGAATCGTATCACATCACAGTGGGAAAACAACTGGACTCCCCTGGGCTCAGATCAGGTCAGCTCTCCTCCACAGAGTCAGCACAACCGTGACTGCCTACTCCAGCCAACCACCACCTCCTTGCTGCATAGCATGCACTGTGGAGTGAGGATGCTTAGGAGTCAGTGTTTCTTACCCTGCAGCACGTACATTGCACAGCAGGGGGCAGTATCAGAGACCTAAAATTTAGACTTTCACATCAGGAAAAATGCCCCAGCTATAAGACATCTATCAGGTTATTACATCGTCTTCATTGGAAAGTGGTGGAAACCCAGTCACTAGGAGCTTTTAAAATTGGTTTGGCCCCAAAAAATGAAAAAGGCACTGCTGGGAAATTGGATGATCCAACAAGCCTTTCACATCTGTCTCCTGTGAGTCTATAACTCTGAATTCAGGCAGCTGAAGGTGTGAACTGCCTGCTAAGGTCATAAAGCACTTTGGAATGTTCAAAGCCAATGGTTGGCTACACATTCCAGTGGTTGTGCTTTTAAAGGATGCTGCTGCAAACTGCTATTATTACTGCTCTAGTGGGGAGAGGCTCTGCCTCTTTCCATTCATTTTTAAATGTAAGGAGGATTTTTAATTGAAAATCATAATTGATAACTTATGAATACAAGCGCCCCACACTATTCAAGCGAGCCAGAAATGAACTGCTTGTCTTGGCTTCCTGGTACTTGAAACTAAAATGCCTTCTGTGTTGACCCTTAATAGAGAAATGGACTTTGCTGGATGCGAGTATTAATAAAAGAAAAAGGGGGTTGGATTATTTAAGAACCCTTCAGAGCTATATCCCAATCATATGTCATTATAATTAAGAAGTGTTGTCTTGGATTTAGAGCAGAGAGTCAGTTCACATGGGTTTTATTCCCCATTCTTCTACTAACTCACTATGGGTATGTCTACACTAGAAAGTTAGTTCGAACTAACGGACGTTAGTTCGAACTAACTTTCCTATGCGCTACACTAGCGCTTCGCTAGTTCGAATTTGAATCGAACTAGCGGAGCGCTTAGTTCGAACTAGGTAAACCTCATTTTACGAGGACTAACGCCTAGTTCGAACTAGCTAGTTCGAACTAAGGGCTGTGTAGCCCTTTAGTTCGAACTAGTGGGAGGCTAGCCCTCCCCAGGTTTCCCTGGTGGCCACTCTGGCCAACACCAGGGAAACTCTATGCCCCCCTCCCGGCCCCGGACCCCTTAAAGGGGCACGGGCTGGCTACGGTGCCCGTGCCAGGTGCAAGCCTGCCAGCACCCAGCTAGCAGACCCTGCACCTGGCACGGCACAGAGCCACCCACCCGATGCCCCCCAGCCCACCCCCTCTTGCCGGGACCAGGCTGGCGGCTCCCGGGAGCTTGCCCTGGACCGCAAGAGGCGGGCACCTTCCTGGGCTAGTGCGGACATCGTGGACCTCGTCCACGATCTCCGCACTAGGCACAGGAAAGTGGCTGTCTAGGGCAGGAGAGCTGCCAGCCTGGCCACCCAGGACCAGGTGTGCATGAAAATCAAGGGGGTCCACTGAGACCCCCGACACTGAGCCCTGAGCTTACAATGGCCGTCCTGGGTCAGACCAAAGGTTCATCTAGCCCAGTAGCCTGTCTGCCGACAGCGGCCAACCCTAGGGACCCTGGAGGGGATGGACCGAAGACAATGACCAAGCCATTTGTCTCGTGCCATCCCTCTCCAGCCTTCCACAAACTTTGGGCAGGGACACCACTCCTACCCTCTGGCTAATAGGACTCCATGGACCCAACCTCCATCACTTTATCTCACTTCCCTTTAAACTCTGTTCTAGTTGTAGCCTTCACAGCCTCCTGCAGCAAGGAGTTCCACAGGTTAACTATTTGCTTTGTCAAGAAGAACAACTTTCTCTTACTAGTTTCAAGCCTGCTACCCATTCCTTTCCTTTGGTGTCCTCTAGTCCTTCTTTATGGGAACTCAGGAAGAACTTTTCTGAATGCACCCTCTCCACCCAACCCCTGCTTTTAGAGACCTCTATCCTGTCCCCCCTCCATCTCCTCTTTTCTAAGCTGAACAGTCCCAGTCTCTGTAGCCTTTCTTCATCTGGGACCTGTTCCCAACCCCTGATCATGTTAGTTGCCCTCCCCTCTCCCAGCCTTTCTCTTCCCCTCTCCCACCTCCTTTTCCCAGTGTCCCCCAGTTTTTTTCAATAAAGACAGAGTCAATGTTGGAAGAAACGTTATCTTTATTTTGTACATCAATAAGAAGGGGGGCTAGGGAAGGGTAAGTGGAAGGAGGTGAGGGAGGAATGGGGTACGAGCCCCCGATGGGGAGGACTGGGCTGGCTCTGCGGGCTTCTGGGGGTGGAAGCTCTCCTGCAGCCCCCCAATTACTCCCTCTCCCCAGATGGCAGCCTGCGGCAAGTGCAGCCGGGCTGATGGCCGAGTGGTGTGATGTGCCCAGTGTGGGCACTCAGGGCACTCCAAGCCAGAACTTCTTTGGAAGCGGGGCACCCCTTAGAACTGTGTGTCCGGGGTGGGGGTCGGGACCCTTTAAGCGCAGCCCTCGGCTAGCCTGAGACAGTATCTCCATGCTCTAAGTCCTCCTTTTATGCCCTGCCGGCACTGCTTCCAGCCATCCTAGTTTTTAGTTCTAGACGCGTTAGTTCGAACTAGCTTAGTTCGAATTAACTAATTCGAACTAAGTTAGTTCGAACTAGCGCTGTAGTGTAGAGGTACCCCCAGTGATGTTGAGCAAGTTATTTAATTCCCCATGACACAGCCCATCAGTAAATGGGGATGTTTATCACTCTCCCAAAGGTGCTGTAAAACCTAATTCATGAGTAAGTAGGTAAGTGCTTTGAGGTTTTTGGATGAAGATGCTAAAGGAGGACAAACTACTGCTATAAGAGATTATAGATACCCCTACAGTGCACTTTTATAATATACAGCCCATGTACTCCAGTGTGTACAAAAGGACAGTGCTCCTCTGAGTGTCTCTTTATTATATCATCCTGATCTGTAACAGAATTTTGCATGATGAGTTTTGCATGAAGACAGAAGGGTAAATACTGCTTACACTGAAGGTGGGCTGAGCCAAGTTCTGTATTGAATTACTTCCATGAAGTCAAACAGAATTTGGAGTGGAAACATGGAAAACAGATGTGATTTGATGAAACTGCCCTACCTCATCCTGCTGAAGTTTTTCTAGCAGAACAGTCACAACGACAGCCAGTTTGGTCTCAGCTATCTTGACAATCTGAAGGGCAATAGAGGCCTTATCTTGATCGTCCATATGGTCCAGGAGGAAAACAACCTCGCTGTAAACAGCTGAAATTAAAGGAAAGGATTCTGCTGGTTATCATTGATGTTGGGATTCAGTGCTTGTGTCTTTAATTCACTATCTAGTAAAGACTCTGTAGGAGACCAGACATGGTAATAAGTGGACCTGGGAATCATGCAAATCCTTTTCTTCCCTCATGGTGACCATGTCTGTTTGCAGAGCTATTGTGGGGGGACGGATTATAATAAGGAAAAGCTGCTCCTTTTAAATAAGATCCCCACATAAAATAATCTTTTCCACCTTTACTATTAATTTAGGCATTTTGATAGCACACAGAATAATTTAGAGCCAAGATTTTTAAAACTGGGTGCCTAAACTAAAACTCCTCAATCCATATTAACACTCCTACATCCTGATTCAACAAATTAATCACATGCCTAACTCAATGCCAACAAATAAATCTAAAGTTAAACACATGCTGAAGTGTTTTGCTTAGTCAGGGTGTCATTTCCAAAAGTGCTGAGCACCCAGAATTACCTATGGATGGTGCAAAGAACTTCTAGGGGTTCAGTATCTCTTGAAAATCAAGCCACTTTTTAAAGACCCCACTGTATGAATTTAGAAGTCAAACTTTATGCACTCTGTTTTGAAAAAAGGCTTCAGTTTTATTTTATGGTAATTTAAATACTTGCAGAGAAGACACATGGAATAGGTATTTGTCCAGTTGCCTCTAGAGACCCTAAAAGATTTTCCCCCAATGCACAACATAAGAACATAAGAACGGCCGTACTGGGTCAGACAAAATGTCCATCTAGGCCAGTATCCTGTCTGCTGACAGTGGCCAGCACCAGGTGCCCCAGAGAGGGTGGACAGAAGACAATTATCAAGCGATTTATCTCCTGCCATCCCTCTCCAGCCTCTGACAAACACAGGCCAAGGACACCATTTTATCCCCTGGCTAATAGCCTTTTATGGACCTAACCTCCATGAAATTATCTAGCTAGGTGTTTTCCATGGGTAGGGTGATTGCCCCATACCTTTATGTGAAGCCTCAGAGATTAAGTCTTGGTAAGTCTTGCTCACATAGTCAGGATCAGTGTTACCCGTAAACTGAGCACTTGGGTGGCAGACATGTGTTTCTAATGGTTGTACACATCCGTACATGCCTCAATGCACATAAAATGTATTCTACACGTAGAATTGGAGAGAACATTGGTCAGGATGCAATTGATCTCCAGATTTGAGGGTGGGGAGGAATTTTCCCTGGGTCAGACTAGCAGGGATTATTGTTTGGGAGGTTGGGAATTTGTCTTCTTCGGGAGTATGGGGCACTGATCAACCACCAGGATCATCAGGGCATTTCTGACCTAATCATTTCTCTACCATTGCAAAGGCCTCAGGCATTGGCAGCATTTCAGTTTCTCCTATCCTCTGTCTGCAGCACACAGCATCTTAGTCTCCTAGGCCTTGGGCACATCTACACAGCAGGGCTAAAGCAGAAATAAGCTACACAACTTGAGCTCTCAATTGTGCAGCTTAAGTTGAAATAGTTTATTTCGGCTTTTGGCGCTGTCTACACGTAAAATGCGGGTTATAGGAGTCGGAGAAAGAAGTCCTCCAGCTTGACATTATTTGACATTATGTTGAAATAATGGCTTGCTGTGTAGATGCGGACTATGTTATTTTGCAATAACATCAGTTATTCCAAATTAACACTGCTGTGTTGACATACCCTTCAAGAGTGACAATTTTTAGTCCAAGACAAGTTTTGGTTTCAGCATAGGGTTGCTAGGTGAAACGTAATGGTTTGTGACATACAGAAGATTAAAGTACATGATCTAATGACCTACCAGCCTTAAACTCGATGAAACTGTGAAATAGTTGATGTATTAATAAAATCAGGATTTTATCTCCCATGTGTCTCTCAGCAGAAATTCTCCTGGAGACTTAATATTTAACAAGAAATCTGAAATGCCATATTTATCTGTCTCCATTGTAACAGCATTCCAAGGCATGGAGGAGGAATTGATCAGAATTTACCCTTCCCATGAAAGATTGCTCAAGATTAGGCGATTACCCATCCTTACCCTTCGATTCCAACACCCAGATGCAGATGGAATCAGAACTGTAACTTACATTGCCCATACAGTTGCAATAGTAATGGTGAAGGATTAAGAGCACTAGTGTTGCTAAGAAACGCTTTGTTATCCTCCATTTAATATGCTAGCTATCCACTTAATATCTTAAGTAGACAGCAGGTACATCTAGACTGCAGAGTTTTTCCAGGATACCAGAGATATCCCAGAAAAGCTCTGCCACGTCCAAGGAATGCGTCTGCTTTTCCAAAAAAATATTGGAAAAGCAGACATGTTTTTTCAGCATCTCAGTAAACCTCGTTCTACGAGGAAGAAGGGATGTTCTGAAAGAGGCTTTTTTTTCTGACATTTGGCCCAGTGTAGACGGGCCAACTGTCAGAAAAGCCTCTTTCAAAAGAAAAGTGATAGAACTTTGTAGTCTAGACACAGTCAGCTAGAAGAGAAGTCCTTCTGTGTTTTCTCTTCTAATTTCTCCCATCTCTGATGCTTTGCACCACTGGATTTTGGCTCCAAGGATGCAGAAGTCATAAAATAAGGACCCATATTAACAACATAAAACAACTGGAGAAAGGAAAGAAGACCTTCCCCATAAGATCCAATAGTGACACAGGTTGTCAGGAAAGTTTCCAGGTTCAGAGGCTGTAGGCCAGTCCTTCAACTCACGTCAATTAAAAGGGAAGTCAGTAGAGGCTCACTGGATTTACAGCAGTTAATGATCTGGTCATAGAAATGGAGAATATTACACGTTTCTATGCACCCATGCTCTTGAATGTGTATGTGTGGCTACAGGTTGAATATAAAAAATACAATCATGACCCTTACCTCTATCAATTACCTCCTGTTCACTCACAAATGTATTCATGGTTTAGTCTTTCCTCAACACCTTCTCTCAATCCTTTCTCCAACTAGCTCCAGTACTGAGAGATAGATGGCCTCTCAGTCTGTCAACCAGAACTTCCAGTTAAACTTACACAAGCACTATTGTGACATCCTTGTGACCAAAGCAAATTCCATAAACTGTTGATGACCAGGTAGGCACACAGGGACTCTGTCACTTTGCTGGAGAGAACTATGGTTAAGATGACCTGTCACCTGCCTATGACTTTTACTAAAAATTGCCCTAAATAAATTTTAGGTGCTGGGGAAAGGCAGCACTCCAGCAGACTCCACCGCTCTGAGAGCAGGCTAGGGTGCCACTACTACTTCCACTCCAGGTGGGTGAACTGCCCAGGGTACCCTGACTGCTCTCCAACCAATGCTCCAGCACAGCATCTGGCCCCAGGGATGCCCTGAGATGTACCACGCCAACTACTGTGGAAGTCACAAAGGTCCCAGAAAGTCACAGAATCCATGATTTCTGTGATAGAAATGTAGCCGTGTTAGTCTCGTGTAGCTGAAACAAAAAACAGGACTATGTAGAACTTTAAAGACTAACAAGATGGTTTATTAGGTGATGAGCTTTCGTGGGCCAGACCCACTTCCTCAGATCAAATAGTGGAAGAAAATTGGCACAACCGTATATACCAAAGGATACAATCAAAAAAATGAACACATGAAATTTGATTTGTCCTTTTCATATGTGTTCATTTTTTTGATGGTATCCTTTGGTATATATGGTTGTGTCAATTTTCTTCCACTATTTGATCTGAGGAAGTGGGTCTGGCCCACGGAAGCTCATCACCTAATAAACCATCTTGTTAGTCTTTAAAGTGCTACATAGTCCTGTTTTTTGTTTCATGATTTCTGTGACCTCCATGAATGATTCACAGCCTTATTCATAATCACTTTCTCCCAAATAGGCCTCTACCTACAGGTTCACAACCATCTCCTCCCTGTTGGTCAGAATCAATTCTTAAATGCCTATGCCCTGGGTTACTTCCTTCAGTTTCTGAAACAAAGCATTGTCCCCATGACATTCCAAGAACTTATTGGATATTTTGTGTTTTATCATATTACTTTTCCCACTGATGTCTAGGTAGGTAAAGTCCCTCATTACTATAAGGGTCTGGATATTTGTTTTATTTGTTCTAGAAATGCCTCATCTCCCTCCTCCTCCTGGTTTGGATGTGTTTTCCCCACTTCGTCTTTACCCAGAGACTTTCAGCTGGTCTGCCTCGTGCCTCTTTCTGGAACTCAGAACAAGTGTACAATACAACACCACCTCCCTTTTATTCCTACATGCTCTTCCTGAACAAGATGTACCCCTCTATGCCAATACTGCAGTTATGAGATTTATCCCGTCAAGTATCTGAGATGCCACTTAAGCTCAGTTATGACTTGTCTATTAGTACTCCCAATTCTGACTGCTTATTCCTGTTATTCCTTGAATTTGTGAGTAGACGTCTAAAGCAGTGACACTCAAAATGGTCCATGAAACCACTTTGAGAAAACTGCTAACTGGCTACACTGGTGTGTTTATTTACTGGTGCCGCAGCCACAAAGCCTCGTGGCTCCCATTGGATCCGATTTGCTGTTTGCAGCCAAAGGGAGCCATGGGAAGCAGCAGCCACAGCTCCTTTTGCTATGACTGGCTAACCAGAGCCAAAGGGACCTGCAAGGCTCCGTGACCTCAGTGCTGGTAAATTGTAGGGTAAACTGAGGCAGCCCTAAATGTGCTAGTAGGCCTCTAAACAGCATAACTCCATTCTAGGATTAAGGCCTGGGAACACCACAGTCAGGATAAGAACTGCAGACAGTAAAAGACCCTGGGCACCATAGCAACCACGTTCTAAAACACTCGAACTGGGTCTCAGTTGGTAACGTAACACATTTTGCTTGAGATAACATTCATAAAATTTGCTTAAACTGTCTTGCTTCACTCCTAGATAATAAGCCTGAGAACCAAGTGCTGCACCACATCAAGGCCATACCCGCCTCCTATAGCAACATCATCATCTATGGAGACTAAAATGTTATTACTGTTTTGCTGACATGTTTTGGCATTTGAACAATAACCACCTGTATATTAATTAACGAGCTGTTACTTTGCAATGGGTGGAGATATTATGTAATCTTGAGTAGTTCTATTGGCTTATGTGCTCATTTCGTCTTGCTGCTAGACCTATCAAATCATTTTTCCTCCGTCCTCCTGCTGACTATATAATCTATTGTATTGTGTTAATTAACCAGTGTTCACCAGGGTAACCCCTGCGTGTCACTCCATCAGCTGATGTATAATAAATCCTCTGCTTGTTTTCACCTGCATCCAGAGTGTCCTGGCTTATTTCCAACATAAATAAACACACCGGCGCGGCCAGTTAGCAACTTTCTCAAAGTGGTTTCACGGATCACTTTGAGAAACACTGATCTAAGGGATTGATCAAATTCCCCCCAGGAATTTCCCTCTTGTTGCTCCTGTAATTCTACTCTAATTTTCCATATCTGATTCTCCCCAAAGAACTAGTCCTCTATTAAAGATACCTTTTGAACCTAGTTGCCTTTTGTCACCTGCCCCTACTCAACTTAGTTTAAAGCCCTTCTAATAAGATTGGTGAGTCACTGCATTAAGATGTCCTTCCCTTTTGTGGTCAGATCGACCCCATCTCTTCCCAGCAAACCTCCTTCCTGCAACAGTACGCCATGACTAAGGAAGTCAAAACCTCCCATCCATCCATCTTCATCACACTATTATGTGGACATGCTTACCATTTAGTGTAAAAAGCAGAAAAAACACTCAGTGCAGGAAACAAGGGGACTGAAACTGAAGCTGTCAAGTTCACATGCTTCCATTTTCACTAACTGATACATCTGGATCTCTCAAGCTAGTGGGGATGTCCAAGGCAGAAAAATATTTCTGTAGATCAGCATGTGATTATTTGTATTGCGGTACTGCCTCATAGTCCCAGTCATAGGCCAGAATCTCATTGCCTTAGGACCTGTACAAACTCAGAATAAGATGGTCCTTAACTGTCATTAAGTAATATTTATTCACAGCACAACAGAGAAGATAATTAAGCAAGAAGATAAGCCTACTTTGACCAGGTACCAACATGAAACTAGTGTAATAATACTACATATTTAGGAAACTTTCTCCCTGATTCAGGGTCTGTTGTGGCTAAGCCCCAGTTCCATACCATTGTGCAAACTGGGGTCTTATACAACTGCGCTAGATAGAAAGTGTACAGCAGTACAGTTCAAGAGTACTCCATATTTAATACATGCACAGGAGGTCACTTCCACAAGAAGCTAAGGGCATGGTCATCACAGAGAGACTTCCTGTCTCTGCTAGTTTTATGCATCCCTCACTGTCTACGCCTGCTCCATAAGTTCAGGCCTTTCAAAACCACAGCATCATGTACAGGTAACTGTAACAATGCTTGTTCGTTGTATCTGTTCACATGAGACCAAGGCATCCAATATCAGTCCACTATGGGTGGATCAGCAATAGGAATAATGTTTGTGCATGTGACAAATAACCCCAGGACCACAGAACAGATTAAGGACACCAATGTGTGTAGCAAAGTCATCACAAACACCGTGCAGACGTCAGGGAACTCATAAGTTAGCATATAACCTTCATTCCGATCTTGGTGCAATAGTATATCCTCAAAAGGAAACTTTACTTATTACTTGGTTGTATTTTACTTATCAGTTGGTTGTATTTTACAAGATAAAAAGCTGAATCGTTGGTTGAATGTTAGTTTATTTGCCCCAGGGCCAGATTTTTACAAAAACAAGTCATGTGCACATACACAACTAAGAGTTCTGCAGCAACGCACACTGTCCTGCAGCAAGTAGTAGTGGGATCCTGCCCTTAGCAAGTCCTGGGCTTACAATTCACATGCTTATCTCACTAATAGGTATCAATTGATCAGCCTGTACTGAATATGGCTTGACAATTTGCCATCACTCAAAACACATTACAGTCAGAGAGGATGATAAATATACCATTTATTCACCATTATGTACAAAGTCCAACATGTCCAAGGAGGCAAGAAAACAAAACTGGTGAATACAGAAAAAACATTACAGCCTCTCTCCGACTTACAGACCAAACACTTGGCTGTAACTCGATCAGTTTGTAACTTGGACCCCATTGAGTTACACGTGACCACGCTGTTTGTAAGCGCGGGTCACATTCGTAACACGGGGACCGCCTTTACGACTGCTCCATGGGAGCTTTGGTCGTAAGTGCGAACGGTCGTAACTCGACCATTTGCAACTCGGGGAGCAGCTGTACTGCAAAAAATAGACTGATAGCAAGAAGCTTTTGTACAATGTGCAGTAAGATGCACACCTTAATCCCGCTCAGCGTTTGACTGACTCTAATTCAACCTAAGTTTTGTCAGAGTAGGGTATGAGGCCCAGATCTTCAAAGGTATTTAGACTAATTTCCATTGAAACCAATGGGAGCAAGGAATCTCAATACCTGGGAGGATCTGAGCAAGGACGGCAGAATTTGATGCAACAACAATATGCATTTCTAGAGAGATTTTCCTTTTTAAATAATTTTACTAACTCTCTGATTCAAATATAAGCCATTATTAGCCAATAATTATATTTTTTCTATCCCTATTAGAGCACAGACAAATAGGAGAGTGGAAATAACATGATTTATTTAAAAGATTTTAACCAGGTTCTTTCATGGAAAAAAATTAAAGATCCAGCATTGTACAGATCACTCTGCTGAGATGAGAGCCAAATGACTTAAAGCAGAATTCCAATATTACTTCTCTTTTTTGAAAGTTTTCTCACAAACTCCTCAAAATATCTGCCTCCACCTAGTGGTGTGGGTTTGTTATTTATATTCCCTGTTGTAGAAATACATCAAATTATACTCCGCATGATTCTATGATTCTATCTGTAGGGACAGGGACAGGGATAATCCTGGGAAGAGGCTCTTTTTTCCTTCACTACTCTATAGAGGTTCTTATACTGCTTGTTGTCGGCAAGACATGAGAAGTCATTCTTCCACTCTACTCTGCGCTGGTTAGGCCTCAGTTGGAGTATTGTGTCCAGTTCTGGGCACCACATTTCAAGAAAGATGTGGAGAAACTGGAGAGGGTCCAGAGAAGAGCAACAAGAATGATTAAAGGTCTAGAGAACATGACCTATGAAGGAAAGCTGAAAGAATTGGGTTTGTTTAGTTTAGAAAAGAGAAGACTGAGGGGGAACATGATAGCTGTTTTCAGGTATCTAAAAGGGTGTCATAAGGAGGAGGGAGAAAACTTGTTCATCTTGGCCTCTGAGGATAGAACAAGAAGCAATGGGCTTAAACTGCAGCAAGGGAGATTTAGGTTGGACATTAGGAAAAAGTTCCTAACTATCAGGGTAGTCAAACACTAGGGCTGTGTCTAGAATGCATCCTTTTTCCGTAAAAGGGATGCAAATTAGACACATTGCAATTGCAAATGAGGTGGGGATTTAAATCCCCCCTGCTTCATTTGCATAAACATGGCTGCTGCTTTTTTCCGGCTCGGAGCTTTGCCGGAAAAAAGCGCCAGTCTAGACGCGGATCTTTCGGAAAATAAAGCCTTTTCCATAAGATCCCTTATACCGCTTAAAAAAAGGAAAAAGGGATCTTTTGGAAAAGGCTTTATTTTCCGAAAGATCCCTGTCTAGACTGGCGCTTTTTCTGGCAAAGCTCCGAGCCAGAAAAAAGCGGCAGCCATGTTTATGCAAATGAAGCGGGGGTATTTAAATCCTCACTTCATTTGCAATTGCGATGTGTCTAATTTGCATCCCTTTTACAGAAAAAGGATGCAGTCTAGACACAGCCTGGAAGAAATTGCCCAGGGAGGTTGTGGAATCCCCATCTCTGGAGATATTTAAGAGTAGGTTAAATTAATGTCTATCAGGGATGGTCTAGACAGTATTTGGTCTTTCCATGAGGGTAGGGGCCTGGATTCGATGACCTCTCGCGGTCCCTTCCAGTCCTAGTATTCTACGATTCTATGATTCTTTTCATCCATAAACATTTTTACAGACAAAGGGAACGTGATGCAATTGACCTGGCCTTGGGATCCCCTCCTGGAGGCCCTATGGTCTGACCATACCCTAGAGACACAATAGAAAAGTCCTCCAGACAGACTGGAGTGGCTGTGGGAGAAGCAACCAATCAGGGCCAGGAAAGTCCTATAAAAGCAGCGGAAAGACCAGTATCAGTCAGTGTCTCTGGAGGCCACAAGGTATGCAGAACCAGGAGACAGGCTGCCTGAGAGAGTGGCAGCACTGCAGACAGCTCCTTGGCTATGTCTAGACTGCAGGCTTCTTTCGAAAGAGCCTCTTTCGAAAGCATCTTTCGAAAGAGCCTCTTTCGAAAGAGCGCGTCTAGACTACAATACGCGGATCGAAAAATCGATCCGCTTTTTCGAAAAAGAGCATCCAGACTGCTGGACGCTCTTTCAAAATTGAAAGCCACCCGGAACTGCTTCTGCCAGGGTATGGGGGCAGCATTTCCTTCCGGGTGCTGCCTGCCTGCCCTTTGCAGAGACGCGTGGTGAGAGGGACACTCCTGAACACCCGTTGCTCTGCTCCTGCAGCTGCCTTTGCTGTCCCTCGAGGAAGTAAGCAAGGCATTGCAGTGCTGCTTTGGAGTGCTCAGCTTCCTGGGACACCCCAGCAGCTTTTTTCTTTTGAGGTTTTTCGCTTTGAGACCCTTTTTTTTGGCTTGGAGCCAGAGCTGCCCCTGGGCAGGCGATAGCCCCACACCACCATACTGCAGCTGTTGCTGCATCTGCATGACACTGTCATGAGGCTACTTCCCGAGCTGGACCCAGACCAGAGGTACGAGGGGCTCCTCCGTCAAGCAGCCGCACTGCCCTTGCCTCCAAACTTTTTCGTGGACAGGCGTGTTTGGAGGTTTGACACCAGCTCTGACTGGTGGGACCGGCTCGTGATGGAGATCTGGGATGACCAAGACTGGCTACGCAACTTCCGGATGCGAAAGACCACTTCCCAGGAGCTGTGTACCTGGCTCGCCAGACACCCACCTGCGGCCCGCCATCCCCCTGGAAAAAAGGATCGCCATTGCCCTCTGGAAGCTGGCAACCCCCGACAGCTACCGCTCCGTGGGACACCAATTTGGCGTGGGCAGGTCTACCGTAGGATCCATCCTGATGGAGGTAAGTCATTGTCTGGGGACAGTCACAGTTTGGGGTGGGGGGAAGGGAGACTGTCAGGAAGGGCCAAGTGGAGTGGGAGTGGGAGGGAGCTCCTCCACTCACCCTGAATTGTTGGGGGGGGGGTTCTGAGGAGGGGATTCCCGGGGTGTTTGAGAGGGAAGGTGGGCGGTGGGTTCTCCTCCTAAGAGATAAGGCACCCCTTCTAACATTTTGTTGTCTGTCTCGTTCTGCAGGTGGTGAGGGCCATCAATTCAGAGCTGCTCAACAGGCTCATCTGTCTACCAGATCTGGACAGCGTCATGGCCGGCTTTGCTGCCCTCGGCTTCCCGAATTGCGGAGGAGCGCTCGATGGGACACACATTGCAATCCGTGCACCGCCCCATCGAGCAGCCCAATTCATCAACAGAAAGGGCTACTTTTCTATGGTCCTCCAGGCCCTGGTCGACCATCGTGGCCAGTTTTCGGACATTTCTGTTGGGTGGTCAGGGCGGGCACACGATGCCCGCATCTTCAGGAACTCGTACCTCTACCGGAGGCTTCAGGCAGGAACATTTTTCCCGCATCGTGAGTTTGCGGTTGGGGATGTGCACATGCCGGTGTGCATAGTGGCTGATGCCGCCTATCCCCTGATGCCGTGGCTGATGAAGCCCTACACCGGCCACCTGGATGCGAGCAAGGAGCAGTTTAATGCTCACCTTAACCGGGTTCGCAACCAGGTGGACTGTGCGTTCGGACGTTTAAAAGGCAGATTCCAGTGCTTGCTCACACGCCTCGACATGGGGGAGAGCAACATCCCTGAGGTGGTGGCCGCGTGTTGCGTTCTCCATAACCTGGTGGAGAGGAAAGGGGATGCCTTCCTACCAGGGTGGGGTAGAGGTGCTGATGGCCAGGGAGGCCCTCCGGGAGCAATTCTCCAGTGGAGGCCACTGACTCTACTTAGGGGCTTCTGCCTGGGGACTTGGCCCTGGCCCAATAGAAGCTTCCCTCCACAACCCATCTCCTGACCCTGTTTGGACACATCAGTAACACCAGGGTGTGTTGCAAAATAAAATGTTATGTTTAATGTTTGTACATATTCTCAAACAATAGTATAAATGTAGCAAACATAACACATTTTTTTTTCATTTTTGTTGTTGAAAACACTATTTACAATAAAGAAACATTTTGTTGAACCCTTTGTTTGTGCTTTATCTGGGGTGATGGGGGTGCTTGAAACATGGAGGGGGGAAGGGGACTGGAAACCTGGAGGGGGGAAGGGGACTGGAAACCTGGAGGGGGGAAGGGGATCAGGTTGCACGGTGCTTGCCAGATTTCCCTCTCCTGCCTGGGCCTCGTGTTTGGGGTGCTCCACGGCTACGGGATCGGGTGGTGCACCTGTCGGTTGGCTGGCTGGGGTGCTCTTAGGACGTGGAAGCCTGGGGGAGAGGAGGGCCAGGGGGAGAGAGGGGCTGGGGAACTGGGGGGGCTGGGGGAGAGGGAGGTCCAAGGAGGGAAAGGGATGCTGTTGTGGAAGGGGGGTTTGGTGGGGTGGGGTCATGGGGTGCTGGAGGAGCAGGACCAGGCACAGGAGCAGGCAAGCCGCAGACCTCCCTAAGAGTGGCACACAGGGACGTGCGCTGCAGGACCAGCTCGTCCATGAGCCGGTCACGCCAGCGATCCTCTGCCTCCGCCCTCTCTCTGAGGATTGAGTTCAGCTCCTGCACGGCCTCCACGTGCTGCCTCAGGATGTTCGCATAGACACGCCTGTGTCTACGGCTCCCATGTCCCCGAGATGGAGATGGAGGTGGGGCTGGGGTGCTGCGGCCCTCTTCCACAGCTGGTCTGGCTGTGGAGGAAAAGAAGAACACACAATCAGTCCTAAAAACTGGACTCTGTAGCACTTAAAATACTAACAGGATGGTTTATTAGGGGATGAGCTTTCCTGGGCCAGACCCACTTCCTCAGATCAGAGTAACACGGCTACATTTCTATCACAATCAGTCATGTGTGCAACAGCTGTCCAAAAGGGCATGCCCTCTCCCTTGAGACAGGGGAATCAGACATTCTGAAGGTTACACTGTGTGTGTGTGTGTGACCTGGGCATCAGCCTGAGCATGACAGGTTTCCCTTGTGCATCACCCACTGTGCACCCACCTACCTCCCCCCCCCCCGGGTGTTACACAACCTCACTGCACTCACCTGCTGCTTCCTCTCCTGCGCCAGATGATGCCTGGGAGGCCTCTGGGGTCTGGGTGACTGGCTCCAGGGTGAGGGTCGCCGTCTCCTCACTGTCCTCCTCCTCTGGGACCATGTCCCCGTCTCCAGACTGCTCTGGGTCCTGCTCGGGAGCGTCCACCATGGGGTCTGCCAATCCAGACTGTACGAACCGCCGTGGTGTGCGTGCTTCTCCACTGCCACCCTGGATCTGGTTCAGCTCGGGGCAGTAGGGGCAGTAGTGGGGGGCTGCCCCAGAATGGGAGCTCTCCTCCCTGGCTTTGACGTACCCCTGGCGCAGCTCTTTTACTTTGGACCGCACCTGGTCCTGGGTGCGGGGGTAGTGGCCCTTCTGGGCCAGGGCTTCAGCCATGCGGCCATAAATATCTGTGTTTCGCCGCCGGCTTTTGAGGGCCTGTAAGGCCTCCTCCTCTCCCCAGAGCTCCAGCAGGCTCTTGATCTCTGCGCCAGACCAGGATGGTGACCGGCGCTTGGAGCCCTTGGCTGGGTCCCCAGAAGGCTCTCTGGAAGGGCCAGGACGCTCTTGGGGCTGGGACATGCTGCAGCAAAGTAGCCGTGTGCTCTGGCTCCTTCTCTGCAACAAGTGGCTGTGAGGGTGCCTGTCCTTTAAGGAATGGCTGCAGCCAGGAACCACAGACATGCAACCCATGGCCCAGATTGTCCACCAGGGCTTCTTCCTGGAGGCCAATACTTTCGAAAAAAAGGGCTCCCCCCGTCCACACTCACTTACTTTCGACGGATCTCCCTCGAAAAAGGCGTTCTTCCTCGTAGAATTAGGTGTACCGCCGTCGAAAGAAAAGCCGCATTCTTTCGATTTACTTTCGAAAGAACGCGGCTTGAGTCTGGACGCAGGGGAAGTTCTTTCGAAAAAAGGCTACTTTTTTCGAAAAAACCCCTGAGTCTGGACACAGCTCTTGTGAAGAGCTATTGGCGAGTGCTGGACTGTGATGGGACTTTGAAATAAAGCCCTGAGGTAAGGGCAAAAATGCTGTATTTTGGTGGGGTAGCTCTGGGGACACCACTCTCTTTGAGTGGGGAACAAACTTGAAAGGACATAAGAGAGCTAACCAAGATAGGCTCCGATTAGATGTGTACCCTGGAAGGGGTTTTGATGAGCACACACAATGAGTGAGACTCGGCCAGAGACTGTGTCACCGAAGTCAGACAAGAGAGTGCAGGCACATGTGCTTAGCCAGAAGGGGTACTCAAGAGAGGTGAATGCTGCTCTGTTACAGAGAGCAGTCCAATATTGTCATTAATTCCTGTTCATGGCTTATTCCTTCATTAAAACCAGTTGTGTCTCTGCATATGATGTCCTTTGTGGACCCCGGGTGAGGTGAAGGGACATGGCTTCGCGCATAAGGGGTGTGGCACTTCCTCCCTCCGAGCTACCCAAAGTGCGTGGTGCTCCAGCAGCAATTTATAGGGTCTTGGGCTCTGGCTGCTGCTGCATTAGCAGCAGCCCTTATTGGAAAACTTGAGAGCCCCAAGCCCTCTCTATCCCTTCCCCCAAATCCCACTCCTGCTTCACCCCACTGGGTACTGAGACTAGGGCCAGGACACTCTGCTTCCCGGCCACCACCATAGTGAAGTAGAGCAACCCAGCTGGGAGATGGTGGAGCACAGTAGGCTGTTGGTTGTTCCAGGTCCCACCACTATGGTGTGTGCTTGGGGGCATGACCCCCTCTGACTGCCCTGTGCTAGATTTTCCCAGATAATTACCTGGGCACCATGGGTCCCATCCATCTGATGGTTGAGGCATCCACTGTGGGGCCTGGACAGCTCGGAGAGGCCTATATAACCGTGTCTCTCATGGGCCAATACAAACTGCCTCCTGTGTTGCATCATTTAATGAAGCATCTCTTGTACACAGGCAAGACTAGGAAGAGCTGACAATTAGGCTTACCATTTTTCCCAACTGGATGGACTGGACGCCATTTACAGCAATGGTGTCCCATCCCTCTGGTCAGGAAAGATGATAACCCTAAGCTGACTCAATGCAATGGTAGCCACGTCAGGTGACAGAACAGTAGCACAAAAGAGTGGCAGGGGAAACTCAAAACAATATTTTTTTTTAAAAAAAGAGAAAATTGAAAGTTTCAGCAACAAGACAAAAAACAGGAGAAAAAGACACAAGTGGAGAATTAGGCGGGAGTGAGGGAGTGTCATGTCTTTCTTAGTATACATGCGGGGCAGGAAACCCTATTCAGACCTAAAGGGCAGACACCAAGTCTAAGGGCCTTATGCCCAGAACCTCAGAGGTATTTCGGCTCTTAGGGTATGTCTACACTGCAGTGTTTTTCCAGAATAACTGCCGTTAGTCCAGAAAAAAATACTTGCGTCCATACTGCTATTGCATTCTTTTGACAAAAAGTTGAAAGAACCAAGGGGTTCTTTCACGAGGAAGACGTCTTTGTCTGAAAGAGCAGAAGAGGGAGTTCTTTTGAAAGAAGAGGCCTCCAGGAAATAGCACAGGTGCCCTGGTGGCCACTCCGTCCAAACTAATCAGAACTCTATAGTCCCTGTCTCCGGCCAGCTCTTAAAGCTGCAGGCACCTGGGACAACACTTGTGGCAGGGGGCTGGCCCAGAGAGCTGCACCTCACTGCGTGGCTGTGACTGCCACACTAATTGGGACCCATGGCCCAGCCACAAGCCTCCTGAGACCTCTCTGGCCCTCACAGGGAGCATGACCAGGGCTCCCAGGACTCAGCCAGAGGCCCGAAGAGGTTTGTGCCATTGTGGTCCGGGGCAGAGATCCTGGCCTTCCTGTAGGTGTGGGGTGAGCAGGAGACCCTGCAGGATCTCGGCTCCCAGTGGCACAACGCCGACATATACGGTCGGATGGCCGAGGCTCGGGCCACAAGAGGCCACCACTTCCAGAACCTCATACAAGTATGGAGCAAAGTGAAGGAGCTCTGCCAGGGCTATGCGAGGGCAAGGGAGCACAGCTCTCTCTCTGGGGCAGGACCCCACTCCTAGCCCTACTACGCTGAGCTCCACCACATCCTGGGGGGTGGTTCAGCCCCTTCCTCCCCCCTGGTGGTGGACTTGGGGCTGGAGATGCTCATCTTTGCCAACCCAGGGCTCCCAGGCCAGGAGGAGGAAGAATCCGACGACGAGCTGGAGGAGGAGGAGGAGACAGCCAGCACAGTCACCCTCACCCTCAAGCCCGTACCCCAGGGCCTGGATGTCTTACACGCATTCTCTGAGGACGGGGAGGAATCATCAGGTGAGTGCTCTGTTTTTCACACACACAGGGCAGGGAAGGCGGGCGCAGAGGGGATGGGATGCAATCGTCGCTTGGTCATCTTGGCCTGGATATTGTGCTACACTCCGTGCACGTGGAACTACATGCAGTGCCAGTCTGCAACATGCAGCCCCAGGAGGCAGCCCCAAAGCACCTCCAGGCAGGGCCAGCCCGAGCCCTTTGGCACCCTGGGCCCAGGCATGCGGCGCCACCCCCAGGCCCTGCAGGGTGCATGCGTGGGCCTGCCCCCCAGGGCGCTCGGCGCATGCGCGAGCTGGTCACGGCCACTGGCGCGCAGCCCGGGGCCGCCCCCAGGGTGCACAGCACATGCGCTGCCCAGCCTGGTCCGGCCAGCGCTGCTGGCACGCACGCTGGGCCGTGCAGGGCCCCGCAGCCATGGGTGGAAGGGTGCTGTTGGCCAGCGCCGCGGGGCCGGTGCTGCGGGATCCAGGCACGTGGCTCCTGATGGCAGCTGTAAGGGACGCCATGCACCCCTTACAGCTGCCATTAGGCGCCCCTCATCGGCTGGCGCCTTGGGCAGCTGCCCGGCTCACCCATGTCTCCATCCGGCCCTGTCCCCAGGGTCCTGTTCACGGGCTCTGGGGAGGCCACACACACATCTGACCCCTGTGGGAGATGCCCTCCCACCACTAACCACTGCTGGAAGCAGGCTGGGGACAAGGGCACACACATGGCTGCACACAGACTTAGGAGTGCCGCACACGACACACGGGAATGCCTGCACACTTGAGGCACCACCCACTTCCACGGACAGCGCTGGCAGGTGTGCGTGCAGCCCCCATGGAAGAGCAGACTGCTCCAGGCCCCTCTCCTGCCCATGGCATCCCACTGTGGCCGACCACTTCCCTTGCCCTGCCTGTCTGTGGGATGAGGATGGGGGGGAGCAAGAAGCATGGTCCCCTGGGCACCTCAGGGCCTCTGTGAGGCAGGGCCGATGTCCAGGCCACACATAGCCTTGCTCCTGGAACATCCCTGCCCTCTAGCCTGAGGACTCTTGTTCTCAGCTCACAGAGGAGGGCACGGACTCAGGGACAGTGTCTGCATGGATGACTGACCGCCTCTTCCTCTTTATTCTCCACAGCCGGACTAGCATCACTAATGGGCGATCACCGCCAGCTGAGGCAGCCGCCTGACCCTGGGGGAGCTACAAGTGCAGGAGGGTTCAGGGGGACCTGATGAGACAGCACGTGGTCATCCTCTAAGGCATGCAACGGATCCTGGCCCAGAAGGACCAGGAGGACGCTCAGGGGCCGTGTCTACATTTGCGAGATTTTGCGCAAAAACTTGCCGCCTGTCTACACTGGCCGCGAGTTCTTGCGCAAGAACTATGATGCGCCCGCTCAGGAATAAGCCCTCTTGAAGAAGTGTTCTTGCGCAAGAGGCCAGTGTAGACAGGCAACATGAATTTCCTGTGCAAGAAATCTCGATGGCTAAAATGGCCATCGGATCTTTCTTGCGCAAGAGAGCGTCTACACCGGCACGGATGCTTTTGCGCAAAAGCACATCTCTTGCACAGAAGTACATGCCAGTGTAGACGCTCTCTTGCACAAATACTTTAATGCAAAAACTCTTGCGTTAAAAGTATTTGTGCAAAATCTTGCCAATGTAGATGTAGCCAGGGAGTGTCTAGACTACAGGGTTTTTTCCAAAAAAGTGGCCTTTTTTTGAAAAAACTTCCCCTGCATCTAAACTGCTGCCCTGTTCTTTTGAAAGTAAATCGAAAGACCATGGCTGGTTTTTTAACTATGGAAAAACTCGTTTTACGAGGAATAACGCCTTTTTTCAAAAGTGCTCTTTCAAAAAAAGGCACTATGTATTGCAAACTGTGCTTTTTCGAAAGCGAGCATCCAGACTGTCTCGGTGCTCTCTTTTGAAAAAGTGGCTTGCTTTTTCAAAAGTACCGGTTGTAGTCTAGATGCTCTTTCGAAAGAGGCTTGCAGTCTAGATGGGACCCAAATATGGGCTCAGATGGTGCAGCAGAGCCAAAACATGTGTGCTACCATATATGAAATGATGGCACACCCAGCTCCTGTCCCTGTCCCTGTCCCCGCTGCTCCCACTGCCCTCCCTGCTCCTGCTTCTCCTGTTGTCCCAGGCCCCACCCACCTCCCGAGGTTGCCGAGGTCCTGAGACCTGAGGTGGCACTTCCAGCTGCACCACGCACCACTCCCAGCCCTGAGTCCCCCTCCTCCTTGGCCCTATCCAGGGAAGAAAAGGAGGAGTTGCACTATATGTAAGGGTATGTCTACACTACCCCGCTAGTTCGAACTAGCGGGGTAATGTATGCATACCGCACTTGCTAATGAAGCCCGGGATTTGAATTTCCCGGGCTTCATTAGCATAAGCGGGGAGCCGCCATTTTTAAATCCCCACTGCTTCGAACCCCGTGAAACGAGGAGTAACGGTATTTCGGAATAGGCACCCTAGTCCGAACTACCTAGTTTGAGCCCCGTGTAGCCGCGCTACACGGGGTTCGAAGCAGCGGGGATTTAAAAATGGCGGCTCCCCGCTTATGCTAATGAAGCCCGGGAAATTCAAATCCCGGGCTTCATTAGCAAGTGCGGTATGCATACATTACCCTCCTAGTTCGAACTAGGAGGGTAGTGTAGACATACCCTAAGAGAGCACTATGACTGCTCTGAACTCCAGTATAAAGAGGGAGAAAAACCTGTTGAGAGTCTATGGGTTAAGTTTAGAGGAGCAAACAACAGCAGTGATGTTGTGGTTGGTGTCTGCTACAAGCCACCGAATCAGGTGGATGAGGTAGATGAGGCTTTCTTCGGACACCTGAGAGAAGCTTCCAGATCTCAGGCCCTGGTTCTTGTGGGGGACTTTAATCACCCTGACATCTGTTGGGAAACCAATATGGCAGTACACACGCAATTCAGGAAGTTTTTGGACAATATTGGGGATAACTTCTTGACACAAGTGCTAAAGGATCCAACCAGGGGCCATGCGCAGCTTGACCGTCTGCTCACAAACAGGGAGGAACTAATAGGGGAAGTAGAGGTGGGTGACAACCTTGGAGGCAGTGATAATGAGATGGTAGATTTCAGGATCCTGACCAAAGGAAGAAAAGAGAGTAGTCAAATACACACCTTGGACTTCAAAAAAGCAGATTTTGACTCCCTCAGAGACCGGATGGGCAGAATCCCCTGGGATGCTAACATGAAGGGGAAAGGAGTCCAGGACAGCTGGCAGTATTTTAAAGAAGCCTTATTGAAGGCACAGAAAGTAACCATCCCGACACGTAGCAAGAGAGGCAAACATGGTAGGAGACCGGATTGGCTTACAGGGGAAATCCTTGCTAAACTTAAGCACAAAAAGGAAGCTTACAAAAAGTGGAAACTTGGACAAATGACCAGGGAGAGCTATAAATGTATAGCTCAAGAATGCCGGGGGGGTTATCAGGAAGGCGAAAGCGGAAATGGAATTGCGATTGGCTACGGATGTGAAGGATAACAAGAAAGGTTTTTACAGGCATGTTAATAATAAGAAAGTGATCAGACAGAGTGTGCGGCCCCTACTAGATGAAGGAGGTAACCTAGTGACAGATGATGTGGGGAAAGCTGAAGTACTCAATGCTTTCTTTGCCTCTGTATTCACGGACAAGGTGGGCTCCCGGACTAATGCGCTAAATGACACAAGATGGGATGAAGATGGACAGCCCTTGGTGGGTAAAGAACAGGTTAGGAACTATTTAGAAAAGCTAAACGTACACAAATCCATGGGTCCAGACTTAATGCATCCGAGGGTACCGAAGGAGTTGGCAAATGTCATTGAGGAGTCTTTGGCCATTATCTTTGAAAAGTCGTGGAGGTCGGGAGAAATCCCGGATGATTGGAAAAAGGCAAATGTAGTGCCCATCTTCAAAAAAGGGAAGAAGGACGATCCAGGGAACTATAGGCTGGTCAGTCTTACCTCGGTTCCTGGAAAAATCATGGAAGCGATCCTTAAGGAATCCATTTTGAGGTACTTGGAAGAGAGGAAACTGATTAGGAATAGTCAGCATGGATTCACAAAGGGCAAGTCATGCCTGACCAATCTGATTAGCTTCTGTGATGAGGTAACTGGCTCTGTGGACGTGGGAAAGTCAGTGGATGTGATATACTTGACTTTAGCAAGGCTTTTGATACCGTCTGCCACAATATTCTTGCCAGCAAGTTAAGGGAATTTGGATTGGATAAATGGACGGTAAGATGGATAGAAAGATGGCTAGAAGGCCGGGCCCAGCGGGTAGTGATCAATGGCTCAATGTCAGGATGGTGGTTGGTTTCTAGCGGAGTGCCCCAAGGTTTGGTTCTAGGACCAGTTTTGTTCAATATCTTTATTAATGACCTGGATGAGGGGATGGATTGCACCCTCAGCAAGTTTGCAGATGATACTAAGCTAGGGGGAGAAGTAGATACGCTTGAGGGCAGAGATAGCGTCCAGAGTGACTTAGACAAATTGGAGGATTGGGCCACAAGAAATCTGATGAGGTTCAACAAGACGGAAGAATCCAAAGCATAGTTACAAGCTGGGGACCAACCAGCTAAGTAGTAGTTCTGCAGAAAAGGACCTGGGGGTTACAGTGGATAAGAAGCTGGATATGAGTCAACAGTGTTCCCTTGTAGCCAAAAAGGCTAATGGCATATTAGGTTGCATTAAGAGGAGCATTGCCAGCAGATCCAGAGATGTCATTATTCCCCTTTATTCGGCTTTGGTGAGGCCACATCTGGAGTATTGTGTCCAATTCCGGGCCCCCCACTACAAAAAGGATGTGGAGAGAGTCCAGCAGAGGGCAACCAAAATGATTAGGGGGCTGGAGCATATGACTTATGAGGAGAGGCTGAGGGAGTTGGGTCTGTTTAGTCTGCAGAAGATAGGAGTGAGGGGGGATTTGATAGCAGCCTTCAACTTCCTGAAGGGAGGTTCCAAAGAGGCTGGAGAGAGGCTGTTCTCAGTAGTGACAGATGGCAGAACAAGGAGCAATGGTCTCAAGTTGTGGTGGGAGAGGTCCAGGTTGGATATTAGGAAAAACTATTTCACTAGGAGGGCAGTGAAGCACTGGAATGGGTTATCTAGGGAAGTAGTGGAGTCTCCATCCCTAGAGGTGTTTAAGTCTTGGCTTGACAAAGCCCTGGCCGGGTTGATTTAGTTGGGATTGGTCCTGCCTAGAGCAGAGGGCTGGACTTGATGACCTCCTGAGGTCTTTTCCAGCTCTATGGTTCTATGATTCTATGATTCTAGGTTCTGAATCCTGCTCCTCCCTAGTTACTTTTATTATGGACAAAATACAAAGTTCTTGGTTTTCAACACAAAACTGGTATCTGTACTGATACCAAGGAAGGGGGGAAGGGAAAGATTGTTGTGGGAAAGGCAGAGAGGGGCAAGGCACAGGCCTCTAGTGGGGGGGGGGGGGTCATGGGGAGAGTTGGTGGGGTCTTTCAAAGAAACTCTCCCTCAGAGCTTCCCAGATGTGCACCCTCATTTGATGGGCCTGATGGATGGCAGCTGTGCACGGCGCATTCCACATGGATACAGGCCCTGTTTAGGTGGGTATTAAATTGGTCCCTGCTGAGGTCCAGGTGGCAGGTGTATAGCTTCATCAGCCATGGCATGAGGAGTAGGCCACATCCCCCATGATGCACAGTGGCATCTATGTTATACCAAATAAAAGCAAGCAGGATCTTATGAGGGGGATAAGGCAAAAAGCCACGTTTATTGTAAAGATAATAATAAAAAATAAAGAAAAGATAGAAGCAAACAATGTTGTTTAACTACTTAACCCTTATACATATAAACATTCATTCATCCATTTATTCAGGTTCTGTGTATTTGTTATAGTTACCAGCCTGGAAGTTGCTTGTGACAGAAAAATGGCCAGGTATTCTGTACACAAGTGATGGTAGTGGGGAGCGAAGTCCTGATCAGATGTGCATCTGAAGCTCCTGGTAGGCTGGCAGCAGAACCTTGGACTCTGATTCCATAGTTTTTTAGTCCAGTTCTTATAGGAATTTTTTCCTATGCCAGTCTATGGAAATTGCTGCATCATGCTGATGTCTCCAGGGTGGCTGCCAGGTGCTTGACAGTGATCTCATCGGGTGGACCTTCAGTATTTGACACCTTTTGGTTGCACTGGCACCTGACGCCTTTTTCAGCCCTTTGTTGCTGTATTCTCAGGCTGGCACCTCTCAGAACCATTCACTCATCATCCAAGCACTCTCTCTCTTACATACATTCCTTAATTAATGTTTCCCATACAATATTTTTGTATAATAATAACTTTACATATCTCAGAGTTGTAGTTACAAAAAGTTTCTGGATGGTATTGCTTAAAACATTCTCTGAGTGCTGAATAAAGTTACAATGTTTTAAAGAGAACAGGCGTTAAGTAAGTAATAATGCCCTTAGTCAATTACAGGGCTTGGCTCCCATAGCAGAGTTAGTGGATTGACAGTGCATTGTTACAATGTATCTCGGCAATGTCAATTTCAAGCAGCCCCTTGCACAAGCTTGAGCATGCCCTGGAGCACAGAGGGGGGGCTGTTTCTGGCTACATAGGATTATATTCTTAACAGTTCTAAATTACATAACCTAATACATTATATTCTAAAGGGGCAATAATAATGATAAATCTAAACATTTAACAATCTTAACAAATAATAATAATAATAAGAAGAAGAAGAATAGGAATTAATAATAAATCTAAACACTTTAAGTTGTGGGGAACAAATTATGGGGAGTCACTTTCATTTGGGGGAATCATTTTCAATATATTAATATGTTATCCCTACATCTGCACATCCCCAACCTGACAGTCACGCTGGGGGAAGAATGTGCCAACCTCCAGCTAGTGGTAGAGGCTGGAATTCCTGAAAATGTGTGCATCGTGAGCTCTGCCCAACCACCCAACAAAAATGTCCATGAACTGTCCATGGTGGTAGACCAGGGCCTGCAGCACCTTGCAGAAATAGCTCTTGCAGTTGATGTATTGGGTGGCTCGATGCTGTGGTGCATGCATGGGAATATGGGTTCCATCTATGGCCCCACGGCAGGTGGGGAAGCCCAGGGTGGCAAATCTGGCCATGATGGGGTCCAGGTCTCCCAAGCAGATGACCCTGTATAGCAGGATGGAGTTAGGCCTTCACCACCTGCAGAAGGAGACAAAGAAATACAGAAAACAGAGAATGAGAGGGGGTGCCTGAGCCCTTGGGAGGTTCCGGAGTCCCTCTTCCTCCTTTCCCCCTCAAACACCGCAGGAGCCACCCCCTATGAGTCGTCCCCCACCCCCTGCAGGGCTGTGTGAGGGCGGGATGGCACATCCCCCCCAGGGATGGGACTTTCCCTCCACTCCCAGCCCACCCCCCACAGCCTCGCACCCCTTTCCCTAGGGTCCCCTTTTCCGAGACTTCCCCCCCCCCCCAGAGATTCTGAGAACACCTTACTTCCATGAGGAGGGCCCGGACAGTGGACTTTCCCATGCCAAACTACTTGCCCATAGACCACTAACTGTCTGGGGTGGCGAGCTTCCAGACAGCGATGGTGACCCACTTGTCCAGGGGGATGGCGGGTCGTATCTGGGTATCCCGTCAATGGAGGGCAGGGGCAAGCCAGGCACACAGCTCCATGAAGGTGGCCTTCCTCATATGAAAGTTATGGAGCCATTGCTGGTTGTCCCACCACTCCATGACCAGCTGGTCGCACCAGTCGGAACTGGTGTCCAGCCTCCAAAACCGTCTCTTCACTGTGGGATGCAGTTGCCAGGGCCTTGCTCCGCACACAGGGAGAGGGTCTCAATGATGAGCTCGGTGTCGAGCTCGTGCAGGGCCAGGAAGCAGCCTGCACAAACAGAAGCTGCAGCAGTGTGGGGCCATCGCATGCCCACAGGCAGCTTCGGCTCCATGGCAAAGAGTATGCTGTGGTGTCCAAAAGCCGGGCAAGCAGAGCACACACTGCAAAAGCTTTGCTGTCCCTCGGAGAGGTAGGCAAGCAAGCAGCGGGGTCCCTTTAAGCACATGTCTCAGCTAGCCTTAGGCAACAGCACCCAGAAGCAACTACTGGTAAACCTCATTGCAGGAGGAATAACAGCTAATTCAATGTAGGGCTTTAATTTGGAATCCCGTTTCACTGCCGCGTGTAGACGCGGGCAGTTACTTCGGCCTAGTCAATTTCTAAAATGGCGACTGGACGGGAACATGCTAATGAAACGTGGGATATTTAAATCCTGCACTTCATTTGCAATTTCGGTCACCCTCATTAGCCTCCCTAGATCGAACTAGGGGGCTAGTGTAGACATACCCTTCCAGAAAAGCTTATTCCAAAAGAAGCTTGCAGTCTAGACGTAGCCCTAAAGTCCATTGCTTTCAATGGATGTTAGAAGGCTAAATACCTTTATGGATCTGGGCCCTACTCCTACAAAATGATCCACACAGATAGATCTGTGTGTCTGCATTCATGTCAATGGTACTCTACACAGACACAATGAAAGATTAAGGAGTAAAGGATATTTATTTGGGATATATCTCTTCAGACACGCACATA
Organism: Pelodiscus sinensis; assembly: GCF_052426305.1. Classification (NCBI taxonomy): domain Eukaryota; kingdom Metazoa; phylum Chordata; order Testudines; family Trionychidae; genus Pelodiscus; species Pelodiscus sinensis. Next base: position 20,012,963 of record NC_143069.1, on the reverse strand, counting down.
CATGCCTGCATACACAGTAGCCCAACAGTTAGTTTGTTCTTTTAAAGAAATGATGTGACACACATAAGGCTGACTCAAAGGCAGGGACTCATAAAAACGTGTAGTGATATATGCCTGTCAACTTGTACAACTATAATCATTAGGAAATACAACTTAAACCCGTTTTATTTCCTAACATGCAGAGCACATGTAGGCAGGGAATAGCAAGCACTTTGAAATGTATCCACACACTTGCTGAGCTGTCTATGGAGAGCGACAGTCTACATCCATAAACTCCAAGGCTGGCATGTCAGATCCAAAACAATGAGTAAAAGTCTTAGTGTCATCAACTTCCACAGATGTCAGTGGGAGCTACAGATACTGAGAGCTTCTCAGCACAGTATGATTATCTATGTGTGTGGCCAACTTTAGCAGGATTTTGTTTTGTTTAGTTTTGTTTTTCCTCCAAGCCCTAGCTCTTGGATTCATGATTATGTACAACTCAGTTTTTGCCTTCAAAAAGTAAGTTTCTATCCGTCATGATTACAGAGAAGTTTAAAATATGACATGAGTTCACCCAAATGACTCAGAATCCAGAAAACAGTCCAAAAATAATATTTTTTAAAAAAACCTCATGATTTTTAAGCCAAATGAATGACTTTTTTCAGGCCTGACCTGAGATATTTGTTATGCTTGGGTTTAGAAATATTAATAACATGTTAGAAGTAATTTATATGCTGGGCTCTTGCAGTGCATTAGAAAGCCTGATGAGTGCTATCCCACGAGAAGTACTGTTTTCCAACTGAACAGGGGAGAGGATCTGTGGGATCACGTGAGGATTACTTGTATTCCCTCCCTCTGGGGTATCTGGTGTTGGCCACTGTTGGCAGACAAGATACTGGGTTAGATGCACCTTTGGTCTGACCCAGTCTGGCCATTCCTTTGTTCGTATCAAGCACCCATGCTGAGTGAGAATGTGAATGGAGCAGACAGAGTATGTCTACTAGGGATGTTAAAAGTTGATTAAATAGGTAACTATGTGACCACTGAAAATCTCATGGGCAACATGCTGCATGCTCTTAAATAAGCATTATATTGCTGAGCCCACAGCGATGCCTCCCTGAGAGCAGGCCTGTCAGCCCCTGCTGGCCTGGCTCCCAGGGAAGTGGTTTCCCTGCCACAGTGAAGATACATCCCTGGGAACTGCCTACATCCCTAATGTCTTCACCAGTGGCCTCCAACCTTTTTATGCACAAGAACATTTTTTAAGTATTAGGGCAACTCCCACCCTACCCCTGAGGCTCCACAGACTTCATTCCCCGCTCTCTCCATCACTTGCTCTCCCCACACACACACTTTCATTAGGCTGGGACAGGGGGTGCAGGCTCCAGGCTGGAACCAAGAGTTCTGGGAGCAGGAGGGGGTAAGAGATGCAAGCTCTGGGAGGGAAACTGGGTGCAGGAAAGGGGCTCTAGGCTGGAGCACAGTGTTAGGGTGCAGGTGAGGTATAGAGTACTGAGCAAACACCCAGGCCAAGGAGAAAGTCTCTGAATGCTTATGGGAAGCAAGGCTTTGCATTTCCCCCCTCAGTGACCCCTAGCATGCAGGACAGCTGCCTCCCAGGCTGGAGGTCCAAGGAAAAAGCCTGTGTGGGTGGGCGCACAACAGGGCTTGGTGCAGTAATTTGCTTGACCACAAGCCCTCTCATGGGGTGGTCTCGGCTACTGCCTAACTCCATCTGCACTGCTAGCCAAGGCAGCACCTTCTCCTCAGTGCGCACAGGCTCCAGCCTCAACTCCCCTGGGCAGCTGGATAGCCAATCTGTTATAATCTCCACTCCCTCCCCATCCTATCATTCCAGACTCCCTGCTGAATGCACAGGGGCAATCCCATCCCCTGAGTCTGTGGGGGCCGTTCTCAGACAAACACCTTCCTGCTGGCCAGATCCACCATATGCCACAGCAGCTGGATCAGCTCTTATCAGATCCCAATCTAGACCCCCCAGCATCAGCAGTCTTCCTGGACAAGATCACAGAGTAGTTAGGAAGGGAGGAGGGAGAAGCCTGTGGTAATAGCAGCAGCAGAAGGCAGCAAATTGACGGTGGAGACAGCTAAAAGTGGGAGAAAGCACCAGCAAATGGGTGAAAGGGCAGGAGCAGAGGTGGCAGCAGCAGGAAGGATGAACATTAGATGGGTCCCAAGAGAAGGGGGAGGAAAGAAATAGCAAAAGAGAGGGATAAATGGATGAGAGGCAGCAGGAGACAGAGGAGCCAATAGCATGGGCAAGGGCCAGCAGTACTTGGTAGGAGAAGGCACTTCTAGCAAATGGCAAAGTTGTTTATGAGATCAACATGTCTTCTAGTGCCCAAAGGAGCTCAGCTGAGACCTGGCCATCCAGGCTCTCGCTCTGCATGGTCATTGCAAATGGCCCTTCTCCCTGCTGGAGAAATGTGAACAGCTCTGACACCGCTGTGTGATCATTAAATACTGCCAATGCTGTTCTCTCCTGGGACTCTAGGGGTATGTCTACACTACCCTCCTAGTTCGAACTAGGAGGGTAACGTAGGCATACCGCACTTGCAAATGAAGCCCGGGCTTTGAATTTCCTGGGCTTCATTTGCATAAGCCGGGCGCCGCCATTTTAAAATCCCGGCTCGTTCGAACCCCGTGCCGCGCGGCACGGACTAGGTAGTTCGGACTAGGCTTCCTAGTCCGAATTACCGTTACTCCTCGTGGCCACAACTTCCCCCACAGAGTGAGGGAAAGTGAAGGGGGAAACTGAGGTTCCAGGCTTCCCATAGACCAGACTTATTTTTCTGGAGTTAGTGGATTAGACTCTGGCGTAGGGATAAAAATGAGGCTTCAGAGGTAGGTACCTTATCCACTGTGACACTGAAGGAGCCCTCCAACCTCCCTACCTTCAGGGCCCCCTTTATCCTTCCTGTGTTCAAGGGTGCCAGGTTGGTTCTCTGTGACACTGGTGGTGGCTGTCCCCAAGGGGACAGTGTGTGAGACAAGACTCCCAGCAAGTAGGATAGGGACAGGGTGCAGGATCTGGGAGGTAGCTGGGGTGCAGAAGCAGGCTGGGAGTAGGGTTTCTGGCCAGTTGGAGGGAGCAAGAACGAGGGAGGGTGCAGTGTGTGGCCAGGAGAGAGGGTTAAAGAACAAAGGAGGGTGTCGGAGTAAGCTGGGGATGCTGGGTGTTGGTGGGGAGGTAAATGACAGGATTAGGGTGTAAGTGAGGGGGTCTGGACATGAGGGGGAACCTTACCTGGCTTCGTGCTCCCTTGCAGCAATGGCTGCAGCCACGCTGTCCTTGCTGCCCCAGAGGGAGGCCCTGCTTCTGCGGGCCACGTGGTTCCGAAGGCCGGAGACACTGCGGCTGTGGCCATGCGATCCAGGGCTGACCCCGAGGCACTGCAGCCACAGGCCACCCCAGAGGCTGGAGGTGCCACTGCCGCAGCCACGCGGCCGGACCCCAGGTACCACCTGCCACAGAGGCACCATGGCCTGGGGCTGGCCCAGGAGGTGCCACTGTCATGGCTACACAGCAGGCCCTACAGGCTGCCCCAGAGGCACTGCAGTCACATGGCCCGGGGCCAGCCCCAGAGGTGCCACTACTGCGGATACATGGCCTGGGGCTCGCCCTGGAGTCACTGCTACCACAATTATGTGACCCAGGGCTGGCCCTGAAGGTGCTGCTACTGTGTCTTAGGGCTGGCCTGGAGGCACCACTACTGCAGCCAGGCCGTCCGGGTCCAGCCCTGGAGGTGCCGTGGTATCAGCGTCTCCATCCTCCGGAGCCAACCCCAGACTGTGTGGCCGCAGAAGCAGTGTCTCCTGGGCTGGCCCCTGGCTGCCTGGCTGCGGTAGCAATGCTTCCAGGCTGGCCCTAGAGAGGTGCTTGAGTCCTGGCGCTGCCTCCTCTCCAGTGGCAGTGTGGGGCATGTAGGGGCTCAGCTGAGCTCCTCCCCATCATGAGTCCTGTAATCAGGAGGAGGGGTCTGTAATTGCCTCGCGGGCCGGATCAAAGCCCAAAGCGAGCTGGATCCAGCCCGCTGAGAGACTTTTGTCCACCCCGATCTAAAGAATAGCCACATCTCCTGAATAGGAGTGAAACCCTTATGAATTTGTAGACAAAAGACATTTTCTGTGAAAAATCACTTTTTGTGAAAAATGTGATGTAATTGAGAGTCCAGCTTTCCATTAATCATTAGATTAGAGAGAAGTTTTTGACCTGCCCTAGTGCAAATGAATAGCCATTCAACATTTGAGGGAACATGTAGGCTGTGTCTGCATTGGCACGATCTTGCGCCAAAGTGGCCGCTTTTGCGCAAAAACGTGCTGCCTGTCTACACTGGAGGGGAGTTCTTGCGCAAGAACACGGACGTTCTAATGTGTGAAATCAGTGCTTCTTGTGCAAGAAATGTGATGCTCCTGCTCAGGAATAAGCCCTCCTGTGCAACTGTTCTTGCGCAAGAGGCCAGTGTAGACAGGCAACATGAATTTCTTGCGCAAGAAAGCTCGATGGCTAAAATGGCCATCGGAGCTTTCTTGCGCAAGAGAGCGTCTACACTGGCACGGATGCTCTTGTGCAAAGGCACATGCCAGTGTAGACGCTCTCTTGCGTAAATACTGTAACGCAAGAACTCTTGCGTTAAAGAGTATTTGCGCAAGATCATGCCAATGTAGACATAGCCGTACTTTTTTTGCAGTATTCCACCAACTCTGCTTATACACGGAAAACATGTAGGAATCACTGTGCTAAATCAAACTAGTGATTCATGGAATCTAGTACATGGTCTCGTTTAAGGAATAAGTTGCACATAAATGAACTTCTTCCTAACCTCAGGCAGTTAGGGCACATCTCTACTTACCAGAAGATCAAGGCTCCGGAGGTCAATCTTCATAGAATCATGGAATCCTAAAGTTGGAAGAGAGCTCAGGAGGTCATCAAGTCCAATTCCCTGCTAAAAGCAGGACCAACCCCAACTAAATCATCCAAATCAGGGCTTTATCAGAGCAGGACTAAAAAATCTCTAGGGACGAAGTCTTCCACCACCTCCCTAGGTAACTGATTCCCATGCTTCACTGCCCTCCTAGGCCACGTGTAGACAGCGACATTATTTCGGGATACTGGAAGTATCCCAAAATAGTTATTCCGTGTCTTTAAATGTGCCTGTTATTTCAAAATGTACCCTTATTTTGAGGGTAGGGTGCAGTGTAAATGCACCTCTAGTGAAATAGTATTTTCTAATATCCAACCTAGACAGTCCCCACTGCAACTTGAGACCATTGCTCCTCATTCTGTCATCTGTCACCATTGAGAACGGACACATTCCATCCTCTTTCGAATCCTCCTGCAGGTATTTGAAGGCTGCTATCAAATTCCTCCCTACCCCCTCATTCTTCTGTAGACTAAATAAAGCCAGATTCCTCAGCCTCTCCTCCTAAGTCATAAGTCATTTTGTTGCCATTTGATGGACTTTATCAATTGCATGTAAATCCTGTCTGTAATGGTGGGCCCAGAATTGGACATAATACTCCAGATGTGGCCTCACCAGTGCTGAATAAAGGGGAAGAAACACTTCCCTAGATCTACTGGAAATGCTCCTCCTAATGCATCCCAATTATCCTGCTTGGCACCATGGGCACATTCTTGACTAGTATCAGCTTCTTATCCACTGTAATCCTAAGGTGTTTCCCTGCATAACTTCTGCTTAGCCAGTTGGTTTCCAATTTAGGGAATGTCTACATTGCATTCCTCTTTCGAGAGAGGAATGCAAATGCAGACTAATGAAATTGCAAATGAAGCACGTATTTGAATTTCCTGCACTTCATTTGCATAATCGCACCTGGCTGCTTTTTCAAAATACCCTATTTCAAAAAAAGAAATGCTGTCTAAACGTGGTTATTTTACAAGAAAACCCTTCTTTCGAAATAATCCTTACTCCTAAAAAAATGAGGTTTAACAGTTATTTTGAAAGAAGGGTTTTCTTTTGAAATAACCGTTTCTAGACAGCGTTTCTTTTTTTGAAATAGGGTATTTCGAAAAAGTGGCCAGATGCAATGATGCAAATGAAATGAGGGAAATTCAAATCCATGCTTCATTTGCAATTTTGTTCATCTGCATTTGCATTCCTCCGCCTTGCTCCAGCACCCTTCCCCCAGCCAGACACCTTCCCCCAGCTGGCTCCTGCACCCTCCCCTGCTACTGAACCCTCCTTCCTGGCCACACACTGCAACGTTCCTTGTTCTTGATCCCTCCCCCAGCCAGGCACCCTACTCTCAGCCTGCTCAGGCACCTCACCTCCCACCCAGACCTTGAACCACCATTCCTCTCACCGGAAGCCCTGTCCCACACACTGACTCCCCATTTTTGTCCTAAACCCAGGGGCTGGGGGGGGGGGTCACAAAATCCACTAACTCTGGAACCCCAAAGGAGTAAATCTGGGTTATGGGAAGCCCTGAACCTCAGTCCTCACTGTCCTCCTCCGCCCCCTCCCCGCGCATTGGGGCTGGAGCACCAAAGAAGTGAAGCCTCTCAGTTGGGGGCTGCATCAGTGGGGGGGGGGGGTTGTTTATTTGGGGTTGTTTTGGGGTTTTTTGCTTTTCACTTGTGTAGTTCCCAGTTGATTTTTCTGTGGGTCAGTGGACCCCAACCCAAAAAAAGGTTCCCCACCCCTGCCATAAATAAAGAAAACATGGGAATCTTTTGTGTTGGACATAAATGAATAGGTTACTTTCTTTAAAATGAAGCTTGATAAACTAACTTAAGAAAATTGCAGTGCTTAATCAGTTTAATAATTGAAATGAATAGTTCCTTTTTACTCGTTAAATTACACTGTTCTCCCATGCTGCGGTACTAGCAAAATGGCTTGGACATAATTATGTAATTAACAGCAAGTTTCCATTAGCAACTGGTGGCCCTTGGAAAGGTTTGTGTAGAGCCAGGTGGGTCACGGGCCAAGAGAGTTTGGGAACCATTGTGTTAGAGAGATGGGAGAATGCAGGGTTGCAGTGGGGCAAGGCTAGTGGCAGGGCGGCAGGGCTAGGAGAACAGTGCCTCCACCTATGAGGTATGGCCCAGGCCCAGGTCCAGCCCCACTGGCTGGAAGCCCCACCCACATTTGCCAAGCAGATAGAGCAGCAACAGACAGAGGCAGCCGAGGGAGCAGGAGGGCCATGGTCTGCCATGATCCCAGAAGGGATAACAAAATCATTTTACCAATTACTGTTTCCACTCAAATTCTCCATTGCATGACTATTTTGAACTCCTTTATAATTTAAAAGAATTGTTGTCCACATGTCCAAAAAAAGTACCCCTCTAGAGAAATTCCTACAGACCAGCCTGTAATGCACACAAGTGCAAGGGTACTTGGCATAACTTTGAAATAACTTTTTTAATAAAACTGCCAGGCAATAAATCTATTGTTGTTTCCTATGCAGATTTCCTCACCTAGCTTCTGTCACATTTGTTGCAGCGCAATGGTTCACGTGCAGAAAAGCACACTTATCCTTTAACACACAGACACTCAGTCCCCTCCGATCTTCTCTGAGATGACTTCCAAGTCTCTGTAATGTGGCCTCAATGTATGGGCATTCTCTAGAGCAGTGGTCTCAAACCTTTTTATGTCCAAGAATACTTTCTGCATTTAAGGGCAACACAGAATCTACCCCTACCCCAAGACCCCATCCTTCCCCCAAAGCCCCACTGACTCCACCCCCTCCCTTGGTTGCTTTCCCACACACACTTTCATCTGTCTAGGACACAGGGTTGGGGTGCAGGAGGGAATGATGAGTGTCAGTTCTAGGAGCAAGTTTGGATGTAGGAGGGGGCTTCAGGCTGGGGCAGAGTGTTGGGTATAAGATGGGATGAAGAGTGTGGGCTGTGGGAGGGAGTTTGGGTGGGCTCAGGGCTGGCACAGGGAGCAGGCGTGCAGGTTGTGGCTGGGAGGTACTTACCACAAGTGGCTCCCAATCAGCAGTACAGAAGGACTCAGGTAAGCTTAACCCTTTCTAGGCCATGGGCCACACAAGCATATGAGTTACACATATTTGCCATATCTGGACTGTATTTATGTTCTTAAAACAAAAACATCCGTAAAACATTTTTTTTCGAATAAGATTTCTCATCCCTGGGATTCACACTCAAGAACAGTTTCTAGAGAGGAATTAGAAAGAAATGTCCTCTGATTTTAAAATTATGTTAATTAAAAAAACATTCACACCCATAACAAGGAAAATTGCCAAGAAATAAGGGTATGTCTACACTACAATGTTAGTTCGAACTAACGGACGTTAGTTCGAACTAACTTTCATAGGCGCTACACTAGCGCTCCGTTAGTTCGAATTTAAATAGAACTAACGGAGCGCTTAGTTCGAACTAGGAAACCCTCATTTTACGAGGATTAAGCCGAGTTCGAACTAGCTAGTTCGAATGAAGGGGTGTGTAGCCCCTTAATTCGAACTAGTGGGAGGCTAGCCCTCCCCAGGATTCCCTGGTGGCCACTCTGGCCAGCACCAGGGAAACTCGTCTGCCCCCCACCCAGCCCCGGAGCCCTTAAAGGGGCACGGGCTGGCTACGGTGCCCGTGCCAGGTGCAAGCCTGCCAGCACCCAGCCAGCAGACCCTGCACCTGGCACGGCTCGAGCCACCCACCCGATGTCCCCCAGCACTCCCCCTCTTCCTGGGACCAGGCTGGCGGCTCCCGGGAGCTTGCCCGGGACCGCAAGAGGCGGGCACCCGCCTGCTCTAGTGCGGACATCGTGAACCTTGTCCACGATCTCCGCACTAGGCACAGGAAAGTGGCCGCCTAGGGCACGAGAGCTGCCAGCCTGGCCACCCAGGAGCAGGTGTGCATGAAAATCAAGGTGGTCCACTGAGACCCCCGACACTGAGCCCTGAGCTTACAATGTCTGTACTGGGTCAGACCAAAGGTCCATCTAGCCCAGTAGCCTGTCTGCCGACAGCGGCCAACCCTAGGGACCCTGGAGGGGATGGACCGAAACAATGACCAAGACATTTGTCTCATGCCATCCCTCTCCAGCCTTCCACAAACCTTGGGCAGGGACACCACTCCTACCCCCTGGCTAAGACTACTCCATGGACCCAACCTCCATGACCAAGCCATTTGTCCCCCACCCTATGTTACATCATGGAAAGTCCCAGGACTCTGGAGAGTAAGGCTGAGTCCTATTTGACTCCATTCAGGCCATTATTCATTTTCTGTGGTTCACTAATTAAGTTAAATATTGTGGGGCTAATTCATGGTGGATGATCCAGTCACTTTGGTTAGGCAGAAGCGAAGTGGCCAGAGAGGAGAACTAAGATCCACCCAGGAATGGAGCATTGCCTGTTCCATTAGATTTTCACCATCTCCTCAGGCATGATGTGGTGGTGTTGGGGTCTCACATTAGGCCTTGAGGAAGGCAGATTTGTGCCCCTGAATGGGTCCCCAGGGATTGAATCTGGCTCTCTGGACCTGTTGCAGTAGATATTCCTATTGACTCCATAGGGAGGGGTCTGTAGAGAGAACTAGGCAGTTTTAGACTGCGATAGTCAGGGCAGCATGCTCAGCTGTATGCAAGCACGCTCCAAAACACACATTCCTGAACCCCCTGGCAGGGGTCTCCCCAAAGAAACCAGTGCCCTGACTCATCTCACTCCATAAACAATGAAGAGGCCTGTGATACCTTCCATCAGGGGTGGGGAACCTTTTTTGGGTCAAGGGCCACTGACCCATGGAAAAATCAGTTGGGGCTGCACACAAGTGAAAAGCAAAAAAAGAAAAACCAGCCCCGTACTGACGTGGCCCCTAACGGAGGAGAAAGACATTCCCCACAATCCCCTCACAAGCCAGAACCTAATGGGGTCCAGGCTAGTAGACTTTGTGTGCTCCAGTTCCACAGCAGGCATGAGCTTTCTAATACTCGGCATGGGGGAGCCCCCTTAGCCTTAGGGGCCAGATACAGGCAAGCCAGGGGTCCACATTCAGCCCCTAAGCCTGAGATTCCCCACCTCTACCTTAAAGATATAATATAATATAATATAATATAATATAATATAATATAATATGTAATTGAGAAAGGTGTGTCTGTCTGTCTATTCTTCCGTCCATCAGTGAGTCTATGTGTTCAAGAACCTCTCCTAAACCGTAACAGCTAGGACCACCACATTCGGTATGCTGCTTTCTCTTCTTAAAGCTAGGTCAGGGTTTGATTATCTCAGGACAAGGGGATAAGCCTGGAATTCGCTTGTTTCTCATAAAATGGAAAGGGAAAGGTCTAGCAGGAGGGAGTTGTGCTGCGGAATGAGCCAGGGGACAAGGGTGGACAAAGGGACAGCTATCTAATATATATTTCTCTGTCTGTGTGTCTGTGTGTCGGTCTGTCCCGCAGCCGGGGAACATGCACTGTTTTCCGGGTTGTGTGCTCACTGTAGCAGCAGCGACTATGGGTAGGCACTTCTTACCTCTCCCTCTCTTCCCCACCCAAGCTGCTGCAGTGTGAGGGGCTGGGGTTATTCTCTTCCCCTGGGGCAGCCTGCATACTGAACCCCCCACTTCCCAGATCCACCCCAGAATAATAATTTAAATGAAGAAAAATGCAATGCTCAGTCAAACTTCCAGTAATATATAATGTAATATATAATATCTCCTTGCCTCTAATTTCTACTCCAACCTTTTTTACCCATGGAAGTTTATGCCCAATTACATCTGTTAGACTTTCTATCCCTGTGAGACTTGTCTCCACAAACAACAACATTCTCAACCCACTTTACAGGAGATTTGTTTGGGCCCCTTTGTTCTCACTTCTTGTCCATTTTATCAAATCGGCACCAGTAGGTAAAAAGAGGAATTTTATTTATTCCTTCACATAACACATGAATTAGCGGGCACCCAATGAAATCAGTAGGTGGAAGGTTTAAAGCAAACGTAAGGAATACTTCTCCACAGTCAACCTGTGGAACTCCTTGCCAGGGGATGTTGTGATGTTCAAAGTAGTAATAGGATTCAAAAAAGAAGTTCATGAAAGTCAAGCCCATCAATGGCTGTTAGCCAAGATGGTTAGGGATGCAACCTCATGCTCTGGGTGTCCTTAAACCTCCACCCATAAGAAGCTGGGACTGGATTACAGGGGATGGATTATTCCCTCTGAAGTTCCTAGCATTGGCGACTGTCGGAAGACAGTGTACAGGGTTAGAAGAACTATTGGTCATTTTGATGTAGCCCATTTGGATGTCTCTAATATTGGAGAATATTTGTATAATTAAGGCAAGTTTAGTGTCTTACCTGTCACATCCAGGTTCTGGGAGTCACTTAGAAGTGAATTCTTTTCCTGATTCTGATCATCCTTTGCTGATACAGACAGGTAAATCTCCCTGTGTTGTTCACACTCACTCGATAGCTGTAGACAAATTTGGTTTCCTGCATTGGCCAGCTTCCAAGATCCTTCCCATCTTTGCAGAAAATAACACGTGAAAAAGGAGAGAGGGCGGGTACTTTGCACTTCAGGACCAAGCTGACTCCTTCCTCAGAGGATGTCTTGTCTAGAAGTAGCTGAGGAGCAGAGAGGTTACCTGAGTAATAAAAACATTCGGCTAAAGACAATGGGTCTATTTCCTTAATGATGGAACCTGCCAGTGCTCTAAGGACATTAGCAGAGATTTTGGCCCAATATATAAGGTCACCTGCCTGGTTTTGGGGCCTTTACAAAATCCCAATGGAAATGTTGCCCCAAAGAGCCCATAGAAGGAAAGGAAGTGGGGGGGGGGGGGTCAGTCTGTTGCCTCTGTCTCTGTCTCTACACAACCAGTTATTTCAAAATCATGTTGAAATACTGTCAAGCTAGAGGAGTGTTTACTCCAACTCTTGTAACCTTCAGGCTGTGTCTAGACTGACAAGTTTTTTCTGCAAAATCAGCTGATTTGCAGAAAAACTTGCCAGCTGTCTACACTGGCCACTTGAATTTCCACAAGAACACTGACGATCTCATGTAAGAAATCAGTGCTTCTTGCGGAAATACTATGCTGCTCCCGTTCAGTAAAAGTCCTTTTGCGCAAAAGGGCCAGTGTAGACAGCTCAGATTTGTTTTGCGCAAAAAAGCCTCGATTGCGAAAATGGCGATCGGGGCTTTTTTGTGCAAAAGCGCGTCTAGATTGGCACAGACGCTTTTCCGCAAAAAGTGCTTTTGCGGAATAGCGTCCGTGCCTATCTAGACGCTCTTTTCTGCAAATGCTCTTAACGGAAAACTTTTCCATGAAAATCATTTGCGGAAAATCATGCCAGTCTAGACGTAGCCTCGTTGTATAAGGAGTCGGATGAGGAGAGCTCTATTTTGAAATAAGTGCTGTGTAGATGCTCCCAATTTTGAAATAAGCTGCGCAATTGATGTAGCTCAGTTTGTGTAGCTTTTTTGAGTTAAAAGCCCAGCTGTGTAGATGCACCCTCAGGTTTACTTATCCAACTGCAACAAATAGTTCCAATTTATCAGCGGCCACTAAAACTGGGTGCCTTGATTTTAATTGTGCTCTAGTCACACCAATTCATAAAGTCAGAGACAGCCCAGAATTATAAATTCCTGGTTAGACAGACTATGGACAGTGTTCCATACTCCTTCTTACAAGCCAGGTTCTTTCTCCCTAATTTTCCAAATGACACTGATCTATCCTTGCATCATGGGAAGTTTGGGGAGGAAATTTTTATATAGGCACCATCTAAGACAAGCAAAATAACATATCCGGGCCCCTGTGACTGCAGAAGCTTGCAATAGGTTGGGTTTGCTGACCCGGTGCATTATCCACTATTTCCAAATGGAGTTGAAAGGCTCTTATGAAAAAGTCTGCTATATCCCAGTTCCCTATATGGGTTGCCAGAGCCATCCAAGGGGTTCAGAGCAGGTGTGGAAAACAGGCTGGACTTGGATCCGGAAAAGAAGCCTGAGGCCTTGGTTTAGGGAAAAAATTCCAGTGATTCATCTTTTTCATTATTATTATTTTTATTCCTGCATAGCCCAGGGTTTACCTTTTAGTTTTACTGCATCCTTTTTTGGTTGTTTATACTCAAGAGCATATGTTCATTAAGAGCAATTCACAAGCTAATACTGCTGATCAGCTTTCAATCACTGTGCTGTTTGGTCAATTACGCCACTGCTACTAAATTAATTATCTGCCAAAGTATTTTGCACAGTGTTTTTCTAGATGTTCCTGTGGAATTTGGTAAATAAATTAATTTCCCTCAATATAGAGACCTTCATCTAATAAACAATTAATATTTTTAACCCAGTCTACATAACCCCACCCAGCTCCTCACAGTTTCTGTCCCTGGAATTCATTGCTAGTCTTTCAGAAATGGCAGGCTTTTTCTGCAGTGTTATTTTATTTCTGTTCTAGGAATGTGGAGCAAATACTCACCCAGAGAGCTGCAGATTTCTTGATTTGTGAAATGAACCCCTTTAAAATAAACACACAATTTTAGTTTTGGGCACAGGCTCAAGCTTTGTTCTATGCTGCTATTGGGTAAATCCAGACTCACCTGTTGCTGGAATGGGTCAGGGCACATTCTGACCTCCGTTACCCAGAGATAAATAATACCTTTAGCTGCATATTATTTTCTCTTATGAGATATAAAGGAAATTAAATACAATGGTGGTTTATAGCCTATGATCCAGGGTCCCTTGTGGGTTTGCAGATTAAATCTAAGGCTTTGTCTATGTTGCCAATTAAACAACAAAACATTTGTCATTCACGGAGGCTTAACACCCCGTTCATTCGAAAGACAAACTTTTCAGTGGCAAATGGGTCATTTTCCGCAGGAGAGCTCTCCTGTTGACAATACAAATCCTTCTCATAGGTGGTAGAATGATTTTGTCAGGAAAAGGGCTCACAAACAGCAGCGTTTACATTACTTGACTTTTATCGACACAACTGTACTGACACAGCTGTGACAGTAAAAGCTGTGTAATATTATGGACAAATCCTAATATTTCCAAAGGGATCTGCAGCTGCATTTGAATTATTTTAGGGGTCCACAAATGAAAAAAAAAATCGCTATAATGCAGACATGATAGAGTGGTTGAGCAAAATGACACCTGGATGTTTCAAATACAAAAAAAGAAAGGAAATGCATTCTGCCCCTTTAACATTTTCATCATATGACACATGATGTTGAGTAATATCACATACTAGCAGGTAAATGCAGAGCTATAATAACATTATATAAAGGGGCACCAATTCTCTTCAAGCCTAGATTAAACTAAGATCTCAGTCCCAATTTAACTGACTTTACACTAGTGCAAAAATTTAACTCCCTGGGAGCTCCTTGCAATATTCTAGACAATGCATTCCCTATTAAACTCTAGAGGGGCGTCTGCACAGCAATGCTTTTTCGAAATCTACACAGCCGGCAGTTATTTCAAAATAATGTCGAAATACTGTAAGCTGGAGGACTTCTTACTCTGACTCCTGCAACCCTCATTATAATAGGAATAAGGAAAGCCAGAGGAAGGGTGCTCTATTTCAGAATAAGTGCTGTGTAGATGCTCCCCATTTCGAAATAAGCTGTTTTGAAATAAGCTACGCAATTGACCTAGCTCACTTCTTCCATGTTGTCTGCTTTGAAAAAAATTGAGCCATTCTGAAATTGTTTCATATCAGACAAAGGCCAAGTTACCTGGAAAATTGCTGCTTCTAAAATTCCATTATATATTAATTGTCCATGTGAAAATTAGTCAGTCGTATTTTGTTTTATTGCTTGGAAAGACATGCCTGTTTTTCTGCTGTCACATAGATGATTAAAGAGATTTAAGGCAAACAATTGAAAATAAAAAAAATTCCTTCTAGATTGTGACTAAGAAGAGATTTGAATTTGAAAAGGAGATTGTTTTAAGGAAATTCTGAGTATGTGAACGGAGGAAGATTTTTAAAATGTGAGGCTGTTTTGAAATGAAGTCAGAACATATTCTCAACTACTGGAACTTTCACTACCATGAAAAATTCCCATTCTGCTCTCTCTTTAAACTCAGCAACTAAAGTCATGATGCTTGCCAACTAAACTACTGAAAGCATGTAAAAGGAAAAGAATGGTGCTTAAAATAATAAATACAGTGTAGGTACAACAATTATTTCCAATGATTTAAATAAATATTTGGCATGGTGTTTTTTCTTACTTGCCAAATAAAACTGATCAGATTATTTATTATAAGAATTGGACTCCTTGTTTCTTAGATGACAAATAAATATATGTGGAATCCAGCCACCTCTAATCACTGTGGGTATTCCTACACTGCAGAGCTTACCTCAGATAAGCTACCCAAACTTGTACAATGAGGATTACAGGAGTTGGAGTAAGAAGTCTTCCAACTTGACAGTATTTAGATACTATTTTAAAAAAACAGCCTGCTGTGTAGATGCGGACTAAGTTATTTCAGAATAGCACTAGTTATTTTGAAATAGGGTAGACGTACCCTATGACTTCTTTTGAATTCCATTTTGGATTATTCAAGAAGATTTCACGCTCTTTATTCATGTGTGCATATTGTAGGTGTCCCAATGGAAAATTAAATGATTATATCTTCAATGTATAGGTTATTAATCTTCCAAAATAAGTTCCATTCTATAGTGGTGGATCTTAAACAGAGATATCATGATTAAACAAGTGATATTTCCTTACGGTCTGATTCTGCCCCAGATTTGCACAGTTCAAATCAAAAGTAAGTCAAGTGGAGTTACACTGAATTTGCAATGGTAGAATCTTAACCTTTATATGTGTGTCTCAGTATGTGTATAAAATTAAGGCTGAGATTTTAAGTGTGCCCTAAAGGATCTGGACTCTCAATTCCTGTTAAGGTGAATGAGAATTGTCTGTTGAAATCCCCTAGGTGACTTGGCAAACCTTACCCTTAAATTCAATTTTAGACCAGTTATTAAAATGTTGCCTTTTAATTAAGGGGACCAGGCTCAAATATTTTGTTCTCAGTCTCAACTAAAAATAAAAGGTGGAATATCCACACTACTCACAGCAAAGCCAGAGAAGCAGCAGTGGGATCATCAGGAGATTTGGTGAGGAGAGGCAACAAGGAGACCAGAATCTGTTCTGGGTTTCCTCTTGCCCACTGGGATTCACAGAAGATCAGACACAGCCCCTCCCAACTGAGTTGCTTCTGGTAGCAGGTACAGGAAGCTGCTGCATTCACCTCTGCATCTCCTTTTGCTTCTCAGGGCTGTGACAATAGGCAGGTCGGTTTTTTATCTCCTGTGGACTGTGTTGCCGCTGTCTGTATGAAACAAAGGTTCACTACATTCTCCCTGCACCATCCCTCAGCCCCAGCTTCCTGTTTGAAACTGAAAAACCAAGGAGTTTCCTTTGATCTGAACCTCAAACAATGACAATGGACTGTGGAGGCGTCAGTCCCATGTTCTGAATGGCCAAATAAACAGGAGAAGAGACATTTCAGCCAATTTTCACATTTAACAGCCCTTCCTTTCCGTGGGTGTGTAGGGGGTGTTTTAAAGTCACTTCTGCTATAAATTAAGAAAGCCTTTGGCTGTGCTTGAAGAAAACAACCTAAATTCTTTCTCTGATACCAGTGTACCTAAAAGCAGCTCTACTGAAAAGTTTCCGAAAAACTTTTGTGCAAAAGGGCCAGTGTAGACAGCAGAGATTTGTCTTCTCCAATAAAGCCCCGATTGGGGCTTTTTTGTGGAAAAGCGCGTCTAGATTGGCCGTGGGCGCTTTTCCGCAAAAAGTGCTTTTGCAGAAAAGCGTCCTGCCAATCTAGACGTGCTTTTCCAAAAATGCTTTTAACAGAAATCTTTTCCGTTAAAAGCATTTCCGGAAAATCATGCCAGTGTAGACGTAGTCTGAGTGTGTTGGTGTGTAAATACAGTTTGCTCCTGCTTTGCTTAGATTTGTTAGATAGTTTGCAGATTTGAGTGTTACTTTGTTTATTGTAATTAACTTAATTTGTGACTCTACCCCAGCTATTGTTTTATTAAATGCAGGGAGAGCTAAAATATGGTTACCAATGTTTATAATTTTGTGGGAATACAGAAAAGCAGGATCTTGCTAAATTTGTTCCAAAGGGAAGGGCTCATAATTATCAAAAAGAACCTTGCTAAGCAGGGACCTGACTTTCAGAGCTCTATGGCTATGGCTACACTACAGAGTTTTTCTGGGATACCCTGAAAAAATTCTGCCACATCCAGGGAAAGCATCCGCTTTTTTTGGACCAATTTCCAAAAAAGCGGGCACATGCACTGGGAAGCCCTGTATTCCTCATTTTATGAGGAATAAGGGCTCTTCTGAAAGAGGAGGTTTTTCCCGCATTTCGCCCAATGTAAATAGGCCAAATGTTGGAAAAGTCTCTTCCGAAAAAAGAATCAGAAAAAGGTACACAAATTGCGATTCGCAATTTGCGTACCTTTTTCCAAAAAGCCCCCCCCCCCCTGCAGTGTAGACATAGCGTATGAGAAAAAAGGGGTGAGGGAAGGTTATTCTAATCTAAATCATATTTATGTTTTCTCCAGCCTGCATGGGTTAGATGTGTTCTCCCCCACTGTTCAAAGAGAAGAGCTAAATAGGCATCTTTAGGAATCTTTTTAGGTTAAATGTGTTTCTTCTGTCCTGCTTGCTAAGAGTTGAAATCACTTGAGACTGATGGGAAGAAAAGTCCCAGCCAAGAGGTAGATGGCAGCAGATGATGTCTGATACCCATCAAGGCATAGTGGACTAGTCAGAACGAGTAAGATGCCTCTTTACATCCCTCCGAGCTCAGAGTGGGAGGTGAAGTCTGCAGATGGGTCTGCCCTGACCGAGGGCAGCAACGGAGAGAGGGGTTCAGAGAAGGGTTGAGCATATGAAGGGGACATTCTTGGTGAAGTAATGAAATAGAGGATTGATTCATAGTAACTACATATTCTGATCCAAGAAATATTGTCCAAGAAGTAAAAGTAGGCATTCAGAGAAGAGAACACATAGTTAGAATCAATAAGCTAATGTTCCCTGCATTCAGTAAAAGGGATTCTCTTTGTTAAATCCCATTTAAATATTGGCTATAACAGGGATCCATTTGGCATATTTAGTTTATTGGACTACTGCTCATAAAATGTATATATCGACTCCCATTCATGATTCTGTAATTTGTGTTTTTGGTAACAATTTCATTTGGATTTAAAAAATCATTTTTTTTTTTCATTTCCTCAAGTCTGAATTTACTTTCATGTCCTCAAGTCTTTTTTTAAAACTTGTCATTGTTGAAAAATGTTGGTATTTTGACCCATTGGCTTGATTGGGGATGGAAGAAAATGTCAAAATAATGCCATTTTCCATAGGATGGAAATTCATTTTTCTAACCAGTTGCTGGGTAAAAAGAGTCACTTTGGTGCTTTGACAGTTTTGTCCAATATGTAATACTGGTGACGAGCTGAAAACTATGTACCCCAAATATCAACTACCCAGATGAGAATGTATATAGCTAATGAACCCTTTTAGGGTAGCAGCAGAAATGTATTTCTTCACTTCTAGGCTTCTGTCTGAGAAAGCAGGACTAGCTCATCAGCTTCAGAAAAGTTGTCTGGAGCCTGTGATAATCAGAGTTTTGATGCCTCATGAACAGAATGGGAGGGGGAAATCCTGAACCTCAAAAATACATACCCAGTTTTATTGGGTATACAATAGAGCAGTGTTTCTCAAAGTGGTCCACGGACCCACTCTGCCTTTGAAGCTTAGCAATAGCCCTTCAAAGGTGAAAGTGCCGTGTGGAGCCCAGGATCAGCTGGGGACTCCTCCACTGACCCCAGGCTCCATACAGTGCTGACACTTTGGAACTCCACAGGGAGCCTGGAGTCAAGCTCCTTGCAGCATTTCAAAGTGGCACTGCTGTGTGGAGCCCAGGACTCCCCAGCTGATCCCTTCGGTGGTTCAAAGCGGGAGCGCTGCACGGTGCCCGGGGTCGGCAGGGTAGTCTCCCCCGCTGACTGCAGGTTCCATGCGGCACTTTCACCTTTCAAGTGTAGCATCAGCCCTAGGACTGTTGCTACACTTCAAAGGCAGAGGTGCCCTACCAAGTAATTGAATAGTCAATGCAAAACGCAGTCACTATTCGATTAGTCAATTAGTCAATATTTAACATCCTTAATACTCACTTCATATGAAAATACAGATGTTAAAGGTGGGAGAAATTGGCTTTCTAATGCGCCAATCAGATAATGTTGTTGTTCAAGAGTAAGGTACCAGTGTCAGATCTGTAGATGAATTCCAAGTTCTGCAGAGTGTCTCTGTAATTGGTTAGTGAAATTCCTTTGTCAACGAATGGCTACTTTTAAATCTGTGATTGAGTGACCAGGCAGGTTAAAAGGTTCCCCTGCAGGTGTCAGCCTGCATTTTCACAAGCATTACGAGGGTTTGTCCACTGAGTCAGGCTCAGTCAATTTAGCTACCGGGACTGGAAGCCAGGCCTTTTCTGAGGTCACCACCTGGCCACAGAGTTCATCAGGTCTTAGCTAAATGAGCAGAGCTCAGTCTGTGCAGACCAGGCAGAAAGGAACATGCTTGATTGCTTCAGCAGAGCCAGCAGGTTGGCTCCTTTCGCTCATGCAACTAGCAGTAAACTGGTCAGAGCCCAATCTGGGCCTGGCTATGGTGTGACTCCTTTAGCAAGCATGAGTAGCTGCACCCAGAAAGGCCTGTCTTCTTGGGTGCCCATCACTGTGGAATGGCCAGCGCCGGCCTGCTGCAGCCTGTAAAGGCCCCATACAGATGTAGTGCCTATAAATAGATCTGAGCTGTACAGTGGTTTTGTAGAACTGATGTAGAACCCTGTCTTTGACCTCACATTAACCCCGCTCAGAGACCCAGCCACAGGATATGGTGAGAGGAACACTAAAATAGACCATGAAGAGACTTTGTCCAGCCATCTCCTGCCTCCAGCCACCCTCCCCCTCGTAGCATGTGTAGCTATAGGGCAGTATGTTCACGTACTGTACGGACTTGATGGTACATTCTGTGTTTCTTCCATTTGCTAGAGAAATCTGGTCTCTTTTTTCTTTAAAGTTGCTCCTTAACACACAAACTTTTCCAGGAGGCCTATGGAATGTCCACCCCATCTCAGGAGTTTTTAAACAAGAGTCAGTGGGAAATGTACATTTGAATTTACAATATCATGGATCAAGCTGAACTTCACAGTTGCATCACTCTGATCCTGTGAAAACCTTCATTGGGAAACAAAAGACAGGACTATGCAGCGCTTTAAAGACTAACAAGATGGTTTATTAGGTGATTAAATGGGCAAAAATGGTTTACTGGGCAGCTTGAACCCACCTCTCCACCTTACCGTGGGTAGGCCCTTTATCCCTTCTGCCCCGGTGCCTCCCGACCCAACCCCGGTGGACCCGGGACTGTATGGGCTACATGGCCAATGTGAGCACGACACACAGAGAGAGAGAACACATACGCAGACAACAACTGACAGCAGTTTTATATTCTGGAATGCAACATTAAAACATTAGACAGAAAGCCACTTTAGGAGGGAAAATAGAAAGGTTCCCTTTCAACCTGATGGCGACAACCCATTTACATTTTTTTTTTTTTTTTTTTTTGTTACCCAGAATTTTGTGAAAATTGACAAGTTTCTTTGAGGTGTTTCAATTTTGATGAAACTGCATTTTCCAGTGGAAAAGCATTGCGCTGGAAAAATTCCAGCCAGCTCTAGGAAATAGGTAATACACCAACCAATGGCTCTCAGGAATATGTAGCATAGCTCAAGAGTGTACTAGAACGAATAAAACGGCCTTGTCATGCACTGCAAGAGGCTTTTTGTGTTCAGTTATTTCCTTTTTTTAAAAGCCCTTCACCCCAGACAGTTGCAGCTTCCATCCGTGCGGGACTCTGCTGGAGAACATACAGCACGCTGGCTGCCCAAGTTTATCGTCCACATGATGCCCCCTCTGGGAAAGGTGAGAAGGTTGCTCTGTGGTTGTTTGGTCCTCTGGTCTCAGCTCCTCACTGGTTCCCCTGCACAGACATCCCTCTCTGAAGAGCTACACAGCACTTGAGTTGCAACCTTTTCTGTCACTTCACATAGCACCATTTACCTTTTTTTTTTTTTTTTTTTTTTTGTTACCCAGAATTTTGTGAAAATTGACAAGTTTCTTTGAGGTGTTTCAATTTTGATGAAACTGCATTTTCCAGTGGAAAAACATTCCACTGGGAAAATTCCAGCCCTCTCTAGGAAATAGGTAATATACCAATAAATGGATCTCAGGAATATGTAACATGGCTCATGAGTGTACTAGGACTAATAAAACGGCCTTGTCATACATTGCAAGAGGCTTTTTGTGTGCAGCTCATATTACCTTTTTTAAAAAGCCCTTCACCCCAGACAGTTGCTGCGTCCGTCCATGCGGGACTCTGCTGGAGAACACACAGCATGCTGGCTGCCTAAGTTTATCGTCCACATGATGCCCCCTCTGGGAAAGGTGAGAAGGTTGCTCTGTGGCTGTTTTGTCCTCTGGTCTCAGCTTAATAATATGGGGCATGTTTATTCTCGAGAAAAGAAAACTGAGAGGGGACCTGATCACAACCTTCAGATATGTTCAGGGCTGTTGTGAAAGGATGGGGATCAATTGTTCTCAGTCTCACTGAAGGTAGGACACGAACTATTGGAGTTAATCTGCAAGAAAAGTGATTTAGGCTAGATGTGAAGAAAAAATGCAAACTGTAAGAATAATTAAACTGTGGATCAGGCTTCCAAGGAAGGTTGTGAAATTCCAGTCACTGGAAGATTTAAAAAACAAGTTGGAAAAACAGCTGTCAGGGATGGTCCAGGTTTACTTGGTTCTGCCTCAGTCCAGGGGGCTGGACTTGATGACCTCTCGAGTTCCCTTCCAGCCTGAGATTTCTATGAATGCAAAGTCCAGGGGGAGTGGATCACTCACAGAGCTCAGAGGTTACAGAGGAAGGCGTGACTCTCTCAGGAAGTGTAGAGTAAGGGGTATTCTCTATGGTGACGGCTTTTAAACTTTCATATGATCCAGCAGTGTCTTTGTCACTTTGTGGTGCCTTCAAAAAAAGAAAATAAAACAAAATCAAAAAGCCAATTTCCCTACCCAATGTTTGGCAACCAAAAGCTTATTTTAAATACAATACTTGAAAACCAAAGTGTTTTCAAAGAGAAATCTGAAAAAAATAACAAAGACTAGCTCATTTCATGTCTACATTGTTATTTCTGTTAGATGTCGAGGATTAACGGTAGTTCGAACTAGGAAGCCTACTTCGAACTACCTAGTTCGTGCCGCGTGTAGCCGCGCGGCACGGGGTTCGAACGAACGGGGATTTAAAAATGGCGGTGCCCCGCTTATGCAAATGAAGCCCAGGAAATTCAAATCCCGGGCTTCATTTGCAATTGCGGTATGCCTACATTATCCCACTAGTTCAAACTAGCGGGGTAGTGTAGACATACCCTTAGAGACTTTTCTTTCTGTCTGCACATCTGTTTGTTCAAGAACTCCTACAAAATGCTAAGAGCTAAGTCCACCAAATTTGGTATTCAGCTTCCTCTTACCCTAATTTGATTGTGCCGGAAAATGGAATGTGCCTGGAATTCGATTGTTTTCATAACATGGAATGGGAGGGGGCTGAGTGGAGGGATGTGATACTCACAGTCACCACTAGGGGCAGTGCGACAGCGATAATGCACAGTGACCACTGGGTCCAACTGCACCATCAAGGAAGTGGCCAGCTGGGGACAGGGCCACTTCCTTCCCATGCTGACCGATCTGCGTATAGACTGCCGCACTGTGCTAGATTAGCTGATTTTCGGCACAGCACGGAGGCCATTTATATTTTAATGAAGCGGGGATTATTTAAATCCCTGCTTCATTGACTATGTCATGTAAATTAGTTTACATGGCTCCATCGATGGAGCCATGTAGTCTAGACGTACCCTATGTGCTACCACAATAGAAATGTTACTGCACCACAATACAGAGAGTCTGGGTGAAAGGCCCTGACTATTTCAATTAGTTGGGTTTCTCCTGTTAGTTTCCCCGGATTTTACTTACTCATCAGTGAGTGTAAGGCTCAGATCAGATCAATCAATGGACAGCTAGTCAGAGAACAGAGACTGGGGCTGACCTGTGTGAAGCGCTAGGAAGTTCCCCACCACTGGAAAGGTCCCCTTGGATATTTCACATCTACACAAGGCCTTCAGTGAGACACACTTTAGCTGCATTTCACATCTGGCAATGTGCCAGGGCTCCATTGTGGGTTTTAGAGACAATGTGTAAGTCTTAAAATAGGACATAAGAGATAATATGAAATTCCTGGAAATATTTCATCTTTGACCTCTGCAATGTTAGCCAGAAGAAGGCACCTTCCCACCCGCTAAGAAGGGACTTTGTAAAATCCATTGTTTCTGTTACCTCATGCCACTAGCTATAAGCCAAAAATTATGAAGGCCAGTGTGGACCCAGACTTTCAGTAGAAACCTCCTGGCATTGGCCATTTCTGGAAGACTGGTTACTGGGGTAGGTGAAACTTTGGTCTGACCCACAATGTCCATTCTTATGTTCTTAATGTAAATCCCAGCTTTGGGGATTCTTGTAACCTTTATGCACCCCTGGATCCTCTGCTATTTGGCCTCCAGAGGTTCATGCATCACATACCCCAAAGTAATGCAATTGCTTCATGCAAAACTGCTTTCCAGAGAGCTAAATGCTCTCATCAGGTTCTCTTGCAGCCACACGGTTGCAATATCAGGCTGATGAAAACAAATGTGGTTTCACCAAGGCATGGTTGATGACAAATAGCTTTTGTTTGATATTTAAATTCCATATTTTCATATTACCCTATTTTGTAACTTCCCCACAAGCCAACAAGGCACAAGACAGGGACACAGACACTGCAAATTCCAAGGTGACCCTAACACTGTGGTCAGTGTTGCTGATTTAGCAGCAACTCACAAGATCATTTCTGTGTTTCTTAGAGACCCAGCTCTTGGGGGATTCAGATTAGGTGAGCGTTTTGTTTCAAAAGTTACATTTCTAGCCCTCTTGATTGTGGCAAAATCTTGGAAAAGGCTCAAACACCAGAAGGCAAATCAAAGGATGGAAAAAACATATTTAAAAAAAACCCTCATGAATTCTTAAGGCAAAATTGGGATCTGGGGAGAAGGTCACTTTGGGTTGGCAGTGGAATCTCTGCATAGAGAGGACAGGACTTGAGATCTGAGCTGTCGATATATAGAGTCAGGGCATGGGAATACAGAGTTTGGGCATCTTCCTCAATTTTATTCATAGGAAACATTTTTTTCTAAAAGGCAGACAGGCAGCACTTGCCCTAAGAACATCCCATCTCTCCAAGAGAGCTTCAGGGTGCTGTGTATTATCCAGCTGTGGCACCAAAATGGTTTCCCACATTCTGGCCTTAAGGCAGCCTGTGATTTGGGGAGGTTGTCTGATGTGACTGCGCACCGACGAGCCCTGCATTTCAGCAAGTGAAGTATCAGTGACATCTTGTCCCATTGCAGAGTGTGGCCATGTACGTCAGTGTCTGTTCTCTCTAGCGCTGTGGATGCTTTACTTTCAAACATGGAGATGTTACTTTTCTGCTGAGCCAACCTAAAACCAAAAAAAGCCCTTTTGACAACACGGCTGTTAGGGGTGTGAATGGGCGCAGAGCTGCTCTGGCCCTGCTGAGCCCACCGCACCATGGACTGGATGACGGCAGCCAAGATCCAGCAGCCATGTGGGGCCAGCAGCTGGCAGCCTCACGGAGCAGGGAGCAGCAGCTTACAGCCCAATGGGACCAGCAACGAGAGAGGGTAGCCAGGAGACCTGTGGACAAGGGGACTATTCCAGCCAGGCTGGAGTAGCTCCCCGCCCACAGGATCCCACTTAATGGGTTAACCAGTTAAACATAAAATGTAATCTGTTAATTGATTACACAGGATTGTACATGCCTAACTGCTGTAGAAACAGCCCGAGCAGTTCTACTGCACATCTAGGCCAGGAAACACCAATATCCCCACTTCCTACATAACCTCTCTCCATCTGGCCCTTTTCTGCCCCTGATTAGGTCACTTTGGGGTTTGCCTTGACACCCGCCGGCTAGGCAAAAGAGCCCTTCTCCCTCTCTCCACGCCAGTCACCCCTGATGAGGTGGTGATGCCCAGTTCTCCCTGGGATGGGGCATTATTATGTAAAATAAGGACTCTTCTGTGCTGCAGGCAATTCTGTTTTTTTCTGTCCTGTTTCATATTTTAATCAATGATGTGGTTAAGGCCAATATTTATAACAGTTCTGGGCCATTTTTAGTATCCTATTGTTATCAGGGAGAGTGGGTAAAGCCCAGCAAGTGTGTCTTTGATCTATGGACAATCCCAGCACCTTGTTGAATTTGGTGGCCGTGAGAAGCACCTTCCATTCAAGCTAAATAAGGGAACCATGAAATGCCCTTTTATTCAATTCCAGCTGAAGCAATGGGAAACTACCAACCAGGAACTAGACCGCAGGCATGTCTGGGAATGGCAGGGCCAGGCTATCCAAAGGGGTTCCTCAGGGTCTGGACAGAAACACAGGCGTGGGGAGGGATGTGCGACAGAAGCAGCAGATACACCTCAGACACAACTAGAAAGACAGAGTGAGAGGAGCACTTGGAGCAGGACTGAGCAAAAGCTTTTGGGAAGAGATTTGGAGCCAGAAACACATGAAGCTCTATGGTTCTATGACTAAGTATTTTGTTGTTGTTGTGTAGCTCTTGTTGTGTCCAAGGAAACACGACTGTTTCGTCTTTGTAAGCGAATCCACCAAGATCCCTCACAGTCTTTCATCACTCTCAGCTTCTCATCCCTGTTGGAAGTGAGCCTCCTCCAACCTGACTGAATTTGTACTGATGTGACACTCCCGTCTCTGTATCCCTGCCTTTCTTTCTCTTCAAGCATCTGAGGAAGTGAGCTGTACCTCACAAATGCTTCTGTCCTAATAATTTGGTAGTTTTTAAAATGCCACTGTACCCCTTGTTGTTTTGACCTGAAGCCTGGGAACCCTGAATAAATCCACGTTCCAAGTCCACAGGTCCCTGCCGATCTGGAACAGGGAAACCAATTGCTCTTTTTTCTCTCATGACTTTATCCTTAATAAAAGCTGAGACTCACCGTGGCTCTTCCCGGCCAAACCACTAAGGCATCTGAGGAGAGAATAACAGGTACACATCATCACGTGGCTGTAAATGCCCTTAAAGGAAGGCACCTCCTGAAAAACCCCACAGCTCCTGCCTCCCCTAGCCAGGGCAAGGCTCCCTGCTGCTGATCAGGGACACTCGA